>NW_024542233.1:0-37596 GCF_016758785.1 Suillus bovinus
CTCACAGAATCCTTGCACAAAGTGTGAGAAATCCCCTCCAACCTGTTCTGGGAACTTGTGAAGTTCACGGGAGTGACATAGACATTGACAGCGATATGTTCAGCCGTCAGACTGTCTGTTGCCTGAGACCCAGGGCAACGAATGAGAAGTGAGATTCCACCATCCAGTTGGTCTTGCATACAAAGCTACAACATATACCACATTGAAAATCATACTGAATAAGTTGAAAAACAAACTCACCGCATCAAAAATGTTCTCAAGTGCAGCTTCTACAAACTCCTCGTGGGTTATCATCTTCTGATCCTGGAATGTCAAGATCTTGTTAAACTTGATAAATGAGGGATGAAGACCGCTGGGGGTCTTTGTGTGATAGTGGGTGCTGTCTTGATGTGATTGATGCCTGAGCAAAGCATGAGCTGCAGCATGATGCTCTGCATTGCTGAAACCTGGTGTGAAGGAATTTGAATACAGGGCTGCAACACTGGCAAGTGTAAAGTGTGGCTTTTTAAAGCTCTCTGGACTTGGCATGGTAGGATCCTCAGCCCCAGCTTGTCGCGGTAGTGGTTGTTTGAGACATTTTGGTGTTGACATGTTGGTAGGCATTGAATTCCAGGAGGGTCACTGGAGGCAAAGAATGAAAGTACTAGTGTGTAATAATATTGAGTAAAGTGAGAGCGCCTTACAGTTTACAGTACATGTGTGTAAACATCTGATTGCCTTGTCCACACTTTGAAAGCGGGGTAACACTAGATATTACACACTACAAAGAGAACTAGAAGCTCATGTTCAACAATGCACAGACGTATAACCTGGAGGGTTTGCGGGTATTGAGTAAAGTGAGAGCACCTTACAGTTTACAGTACATGCACATAAACATCCGATTGCCTTGTCCACACTTTGAAAACAGGGTAACATTAGATATTATGCACTACAAAGAGAACTGGAAACTCGTGTTCAACAATGCACAGACATATAACCAGGAGGGTTCGTGGGTATACATACATGCTTCACCTAACACATCAAACAAGGCAGTTTAGATACAATCACAATTATTATCAGTTAATCACACATCTGATTGCCTTATCCACTTCAAAAGCGGGGTAACACTAGTGGGTATTATGAAATTACAGTACATGTGTGTAAATATCCAATTGCCTTGTCCACACTTCAAAAGCAGGGTAACACTGGATATCACAAAAGTATTATGCACTACAAAGAGGACTGGAAGCTCATGTTTAACAATGCATGTACATATAACCAGGAGGGTTCATGGGTATACATAGACACTTTAACTAATACATCAAACAAGACCGTACATTAATCAACAATCAATGCAATAAAATCAGCAATGTCCTGTGTGACCTGCAATTGCTCCTCATGCTCCATGACACCCTTGTCAGCGAACTCCGAAGTGATAATATCATGAGTAACACGAACTTCTGTTGAGGTAGCTTAGTTGATGTATATATTTCAAAGAAGGTAAACATACCATCACCTCTAGCCATACTGTGTGAGATGGAGTTAGTAGGCTCGAGCACTGGTGTGATAGCCCCAACCTGCCAGCCAATCCCTCTAATACCTGAGAAACCTGGTTGAAGTGTGATCTGATCCAACCGAAAGGCATGCACCGCATTGATATCTTTGCATGCTTTCCATTGCCGTTGTAGCTCATGACCTAATGGAGGATTCAAAACCAAAAGTTCAGTGATAACTGTTGTCATTTTGATGGCTTTGTCATGAATTGCTTTGTGTAGTCGGTGGACTTCAACATTAAGCTGTGCGATCTCTTCCTGAGCACGACATAGCTTGAAATATTTTACTGTTGCTTCCTGATGGGCAGGCTTGGTCCAGTCAAGGTTGCGAATGTCTGTACGTGAATGGTGGAGTAAATAAAACTCACCTAAGAAGCTATATTCAGTCGTGGCTCTGTAAGACAACTTAAATCAAACTCACCTAAAAAACTATACTCGGTAATGTCTTTCCAAGACAACTGTGGACGCAGAGGATCTAATCCAGCAGCCTGAACATTGTACCAGCTGAGTGCATTTTGAATTGCCTCAGAGCATTGCTACAAGGCCTTTCTGATTTGCTGGCATAGTTTATAGCCTTGTAATTACTCAGTTTTGCCACACAAGTAAGTGAAAGATCAAATATGCACCTGTTCCTGAAAGTGAAAGCTTTGAGAGCTCAAACAAATGCATGACAACTAGGTGTTCTAGGTCATCTAAAGCAGTGCGATATCAACACTGAGATTCTTCCTGTTTGTATTGATTATAAGCATCACCCCCAATCTCCCAGTGTTCTTCAATCTCAAGTTGAATCTCCATATGAGCAGTCAATGCTTCTGCATTCTGTAATTTAGCATAGGAATTGTCAATGCAGATCCTGGCCTGAGAAAGAGCAGCTGATATTCAGCTGAGATCACCGGTTGCAATAGTGGTTAGTGCTTGATTGGCAGCTTCACGCGCCAAGTCCCACTTGGATCTCAGTGGACCAAATCAGAAAAATCAAGAAAGAATTGTCAAACTTACATTTGCTCTGCCAATTCACGTAGGACTTCAACATAGTGAATCTGAAGAATTTCGTTCGGAGGTGGTTCCTTCAGGTTGTCAAGATACAATCTTTCTTGGGAGTGAAACTGAATAAAATCTGTGTCAGTTAAGCCAAGAGTATGTTTCAATATTGAAAGTTCAGCTGTAAGGATCTTGATTGATGTTAGTGCTTCCCAGTAGTGGTTCCGCAAGAAAATGCCTTGAAATGATAAATTTAGCTAAACTTGAGAGGGGCGAGTCAAATCATACTTAATGTGGCACATTTGTCTTCATCCCAGAATGAGAAATGTTGCTCAATGGTCTGGTGCTGGTGGAATGCAGATGCATGCCTCATGTTTCATGCAAGTTCATTTGAAGATGCGATGTAGAGACTCATGCCTCTCATGGTGCAATATTGCACTTTACACCTGCACAGCACATAGCATGAATTTGCAGCATCACTTCCTAAGTTATCCTCAGCCATTCCCATATGAGGCGCCTGCTTTCCTGCAGCATCACATGATGCACACACACCTTTCCCACTGCCACGCATTGTATGCGTGCATGCTGCTTTCCCACGCTTAAGCAGCCTATAGTGCCAGCCATCCAGATGCATCCATCCACTGTCCACCAAGTTCCCTAGTGCATATATTTCCATTCTGAACTTATTTACATATTGTACCACCTTTATTTTGTCATGAACCCTTACTTACATATAGCTTTACATACTCAGCTCAGTAGTGCTTTGGCTCAGCTTCGCTGACAGCGGTTAGGCACTATACTTAAGCACCAGCAGTAGATATCTTGAGGGAGTTTTTGCTTTCCCAAGTTTTCCTTTCCCAGTAGTTGCAGTAGGAATTCATTTTCTGAGCATCAGAATAGCAACTCCCAATAAGCCTACATCATGGTAGCTATTGGCACTCTATCTCTCGCATTGCATTCTCTATCGCTTCGCTCTACGCTTACTTCCATTGCCTCATACCTCTATCTTTGCTTAAACCACTGGCACATTGAGTGTGCTTCACTTTCCCACACACACACACCACTTTCCCATGCATGCGCGCAGCTTTCCTGTATGCCTCCAATGTGTTCCTGCGCTTCGCATCGAGCCCCTTCAGTGACAAATTCTGTATTATATGGGTCACCTGACCTACATAATATCCCGTATAAGACGGGACAGCGGACTATGGGCCGATGTTATGTATATCCCCAATGTTGACGGATGGGCCGGGAGGGATATTATTTTCAATGAAGACGGGTGGGCCCATCTATGCTGATATTATATATATCCTTGAAGATGTTGGGTGGGCCAATGTAATGGTTTATTGTATAGATGGGTGGGCCGACGTACAGGAAGTATTTTGTACATGGGTGGGCTGAGGGAGTGGTGGAATATTCATTATATAGACAGGTGGGCTGATGGAGGGGGATGTTATATAGACGGGTGGGCTGATGGAGGGGGATGTTACATAGACGGGTGGGCCGAGGTAGTGAGATATCTGTCTGACATTCATGGATTACCGAGTCCCAGATGCCCAAGAACCAAATCCCATTGTGCAACATCCATTCTGGACACCCGAACACCCCAAGCTCAAGACTGGAAACTGGAAACTTGTGAAAATGTGTGAAATTTCTATTTCCTTACACCAAACACATGAACACCTGAACACCCAAAGCCTGACACCCAAAATCCGAAGCCCGGAACCCAAAACCATGTATGCAAAATGTCCATTTTTCATTCATTGCACAAATCACTGAGTGTCAAGTGACAAAACCCGAAACTCGAGACCCAGTACACAAATCACCAAGTACCGAGTGCTGAGGGCTGAACCCCAAAGTCCGAAACCTGAAAACATGTATATAACATATCCATTTTTCAGTCATTGCACAAATCACCAAGTGTCGAGTGCCAAAACCCAAAACTTGAAACCTGGTATGCAACATGCCCATTTTTCATTAACATTAAACAAATCATCAAATGCCGAGTACCGAGGCCCGAACCCCAAAGCCCGATGTAGCGATGGTCGCGGTGTTGGGCTCAAAACCACGTATTTCCATACTCACTGTTACAAGAACATCTAGACGCTTGGGCCCCTACCATTTTTCTCCTGATCCTCCTCGTATCAGCCCTCGCGTCATACCCTTACCCCGACCTTACCCTTGTCATCCTCGTCATCCTCGCATTCCCTTTCACCCTCTACCTGTCGCTTCAGCAAAGCCAGTACATCTGGCCCGATCCTTTTGCTGACGAAGCATACCCATGCTCCGTTTCACCACCTGACTGATCCTGTGGACAGTCTCCTTACCCTTACCGTCCGGACGGTAACCTATGATATGATGCACGATGCATCCCCTTTGCCCTGTTCCCTTTCTTGATCTCTGACTCGGTGCGCAGTCGCACATGCAACTTATACTTAGATCCGCAGCTGCACGATCGTGCCCCTGCACGTTTCACTTCTCATTTCGATCTTTGACTCATTTTCTTATCTAAGCACGTTCTACCTCAACCGAACGTGCCTTCTTGTTATGGTCATACCCTTTACCGATTGCCTCTCCTGGTAGTACGAGTTATCACCCACTAATACGTATCCTGTCCTCTATATAAACTTGCTACCATGTACTGTATTCCTTAACTTGAATCTACTTGGTTCTTGACCTCCTACTCTCACCAGAGTGATCCTTTCTGCCTCGCCAGCAGTCTATATTCTATCTTCTTATCTGCTCATCGTGGATAAGCCTATAGTCTCGACCTTTACTCATCGACTTCGTCGACGAGCAGAGCCCCTGTTAACTAGTCGGACTTCTGTCCTTCTAATTAACGACGATCCTTACGATTAACCTTCGGGTGTCGTAAGCCTAGGCCGATATAGCTTATCGTCTCGCACCCGCGTGACATAAGCTACCCGATTTGGACATAGGCGTTAAATCGTACTTGCCGAAGACCCACCAAGTACGACCCCTAACCTTGGGCTAGCCCAAGGACGTCCACAGACCGTTGACGACACAAGCTCTGTTTGAGCATCGCCAACAGATACCATCCAAGTCGTAACACTCACGTCAACACCCGAAACATATGCGCACATGTCCGATGCACTTTCGCACATGTCCAAGCCACTCCGTATCGGATCCGGCACATCGGACCTTCGGACATTGCATCGGCCGATCGCACTTCACGTGCACTTGTCCATCCCGTGTGCTGTCCATCCGAACTAGCCTCACTAGGTGCATAGTCATTCCCGTGCATGTTTTCTGACATTCGGACCGCGTTATTACATGTCCGCAGCACCTCATGTCTTATTACATAGGACATCGGACCCAAAATATATTGCTACTATCTTCGCCTGTAGTTTTCCGAATGTCTATGTACTTACTTAAATACTCTGTGGTGACCCGTAGCAATCAGGATCCAGTAGTTAGGAGCCGTTTCCCGACTCTGCGGATCACCCAGAATATTCTCGTAGTTCTTAGTTGCATTGCGAAATATTACCATTCGTTCACCGTCATACTCCGTCACTTGTTATACTCGCGCATACCACTCGCAATCCGACACTTGTTATAAAGTTTCCGACCTATTATTGTGAAGTCCGAAAGTCCGAAATCTCGGACATCGCACTTTGGCTTCGGACATTGGATAAGTACCTTCGGACATCATCGGATTACCTTCGGACATCGTTTCGCACCATCGGACATTTTGTTATTTGCATTACTGACGCGTTTTTACTACTAATACCAATTAGCAATCCCTTTAGGATCGAACGCACTTGCTCTGCAAGTATAGCAGCATAGGTTGTGCTAAGATCTACCTAAATATTTATTGTCTAGGTAGTACAATTTCTGCTGAGCCCAGTGGAAATCAGCTTTCTACACTGAAACCCGAAAATATGTATACAACATATCCATATTTCCCTCACTGTACAAATCACCGGGTGTTGAGTACCAAAACCCGAAACTTGACACCTGGTACACAAATCACCAAGTGCCGAGTGCTGGGGCCCGCGCCCCAATGTCCGAAGCCCAAAACCTCAAACCCGAAAATATGTATATAACATATCAATAATTCACTCATTGCACAAATCACTGAGTGTTGAGTGCCAAAACCCGAAACTCAACACCCAGTACACAAATCACCAAGTGTTGAGTGCCAAGTGCCAAGGCCCAAAACCCGATGTCCAAAGCCCAAAACCCGAAGCATGAAACCCAAAAATATGTATCCAATATATCCATATTTCCCTCACTGCACCAATCACTGGGTGTCAAGTACCGAAACCCAAAACTCAACACCCAGTACACAAATCACCAAGTGCCATGTGCTGAGGCCCGAGCCCTGATGTCCAAAGCCCGAAACCCGAAGCCTGGAACCCAAAAATATGTATATAACATATCAATATTTCACTCATTGCACAAATCACTGAGTGTCGAGTGCCAAAACCCAAAACTCAACACCCGGTACACGTGACTACAACTGGACATGAATTCTCTATTTGTATGTATTATCCATTGATGTAGGGTTCAAATAACTTGGGAATTGTATTGACTACCGAGTGTCAGGACTTGGGACTCACTAGTCAATATAGGAAAATGATAATGAAAAAATGAAAATTATTATTATGCTTAACTTTCTTAATGAAGGTTGTAGTCCGGATCTATGTGAGTGTATTGGTGGTCCTACCAAGTATTGGTACTCAGTGTAGTGATGGTTGTGATGCTGGGCTCAGAACCACTGATTTTCATACTCATGTCATTCTTGTCAATTGGGGATTATTTGAAGACTACATTAAATGTTAGTCAGTGTCGAGTACGATAATGAATGTATAGTCATACCTCAGTCTGAGAACAAATAGACCGAGGTAGGATGATGCAGGTATGAGGATTATATATTTGTCTGGCATGTTAGCAATGATGTAAAGATGAGGCATGCATTTGTACATGTGTGCAGTAAGTGAGCATAAAGATAAAAGAATAAATATTAATAGTGAGACTTGCACATTATGTTGAGATATTCAACATGACAAGCCTGTGATGGGATCAGAGACCTGGAATAACACCCATATATGTATATGTCCATTACAATAGCCCTAATTGTTTAGAAAGATATATGAAGGATTGATGAATATGTAGGATAGATTGTAAACTACCTAAGGAACCCATACTGCCTACTGCCTTGAGGGTAGGGGGTGGGTGGAAGGGATATAGTGAAAACATGAGTTGACTCAGCATTAAAGTCCTATTATTGCTTCACTGACCATTTTCGATGCTTTGGGTCTTTGAAGTTTCCCACACTCCATTTCTTATCTATTTCACTTCCTCAGTACTCAATTCTTGGTGGATTTGTCTGTAAATTTATGTCTATGATACTTAATATATTTTAAATGTACTCCAGGTTTCTGATCATGAAGATTCAATGTTTTGAAGGCATGGGCCCCTTATCAGGAGAAATGGCAAGTATGCATACTAGCTCACAAACTCCAGCCTATTGTGAGCTGATCTTGGTCATAAGAGGCAATAATATAAGGTATGCTCATTATATATTGAAAGGTTGGATCATGGATGCAAGGGCAAGATACTGAAAACCGTGAAAAATGTCAAAAGTGCAATGGTCTATGCTTACATGTGGTAACACTGTCTGTAATATTCAATAATGTGAAAACGAGTAAATATGCACCAGTGGGGATAGATACGACTAGACAGGACATAGGAAGGATGAGTCTGATGCAAAAACGTTGGGTCCAAAACTTTCAGGTCGGGGTTGGGCGTCGGGATCAGGATCGGAATGTCAGGGATGTGTCAGACAAATACTGTTTAATGTGAGTATCAAAAACACAGGTTTTGAGCCCAGTGCCGCGACTATCATTACACCAGGTACCAAGTATTAGAACCAAGTACTGAGTACTGATTTCTAAGTACCGAGTACCGAGTAATGAAATAACCAATTGACCAGAAAAGACTACCAATACACTCACCTTGACTTGGACTACAACTTTCATTTTTCATTCTTGCCGATGTTTCAGATCTCTTTAGCTTATATCTTGGTCAAATGATAACTGATGGACAAGAAAAGACTACCAATACACTCACCTAGATGCGGACAACAACTTCCATTTTTTCATTATCTTTGCCTATTGCACACCAGGTTTTGAGTTTCGGGTTTTGGCACTCAACACTCAGTGATTTGTGCAATGAGTAAAAATTGGAAATATTGCATACATGTTTTTGGGTTTCGGGCTTTGGAATTTGGGCTTCAGATGTCGGGTTTTGGGCCTTGGCACTTGGCACTCTGCACTTGGTGATTTGTGTACCGGGTCTCAAGTTTTGGGTTTTGGTACTTGACACTCAGTGAGTTGTGCAATGAGGGAAAAATAGATATGTTGCATACATATCATCAGGTTTCAGGCTTTGTGTTTTGGGCTTTGGACATCAGGTTTTGGGCCTCGGACATCGGTGCTCAGGCCTCAGCACTCAGCACTTGGTGATTTATGTACCAGGTGTCGAGTTTTGGGTTTCGGTACTTGACACTCCATGATTTGTGCAATGAGGGAAATATGGATATGTTGTATACATATTTTTGGGTTTCAGGCTTTGGGTTTCGGGCTTTGGATGTTGGGTTTCGGGCATCGGCATTCGGCACTCAGCACTTGGTGATTTGTGTACCGTATCTTGAGTTTCGGGTTTTGGCACTCAACAGTCGGTGATTTGTGCAATGAGTGAAATATGGGTATGTTGTATACATATTTTTGGGTTTCAGGCTTCGGGTTTTGGGCTTTGGCACTTGGCACTTGGTGATTTGTGTACCAGGTGTTAAGTTTCAGGTTTCAGTACTTGACACTTGGTGATTGGTGCAGTGAGGGAAATATGGATATGTTGTATACATATTTTCGGGTTTTGGGCTTCGGACATTGGGCTTTGGGCCTTGGCACTTGGCATTCGATGATTTGTTTAATGTAAATGAAAAATGGGCATGTTGCATACCGGGTTTCAAGTTTTGGGTTTTGGCACTCGACACTCGGTGATTTGTGCAATGACTGAAAAATGGATATGTTATATACATGTTTTCGGGTTTTGAACATAGGGTTTCAGGCCTCGGACTTTGGGGTTCAGCCCTCAGCACTCGGTACTTGGTGGTTTGTGTACTGGGTCTTGAGTTTCGGATTTCAGCACTTGACACTCAGTGATTTGTGCAATGAATGAAAAATGGACATTTTGCATACATGTTTTTGGGTTCCAGGCCTCGGATTTTGGGTCTCAGGCTTCAGGTTTATCAGCACTCGGCACTCGGTAATTTGATAAATGGACTTTCAAGCTTCAGGCTTTGGGTGTTCATGTGTTCATGTGTTTGGTGTCAGGAAATAGAAATTTCACACATTTTCACAAGTTTCCAGTTTCTAGTCTTGAGCTTGGGGTGTTCGGGTGTCCAGAATGGATGTTGCACAATGGGATTCATTTTTTAAGCATCTGGGACTCAGTAATCCGTGAATGTCAGACAGATATCTCACTACCTCGGCCCACCCATCTATATAACATCCCCCTCCATCGGCCAACCTGTCTATATAACATCCCCCTCCATCGGCCCACCTGTCTATATAATGAATATTCCACCACTCTCTCGGCCTATCCATCTACAAAATAATTCCAGTATGTCGGCCCATCCGTCTATATAATACATATTCCACTGCTCCCTCGGCCCACCTGTGTACAAGATAATTCCTGTACGTTGGCCCACCCATCTATACAATAAACCATTACATTGGCCCACCCAACATCTTCGAGGATATATATAATATCAGCATAGATGGGTCCACCTGTCTCCATTGGAAATAATATCCCTCCCGGCCCATCCGTCAACATTGGGGATATACATAACATCGGCCCATAGTCTGCTGGCCCGTCTTATACAGGATATTATGTAGGTCAGGTGACCCATATAATATGGAAATATGTCACTGTAATATGTGTCGCATTGGCCAACTAGTAGCGCCTTCCGCATGTATTTCAAGACCTTTGCTGCACTTACTTTCCATTTAGGATCAAATGCACTTGTCTTGCCAAGTATAGCAGACTAGGCAGCGCATGACCTACAACATTTATATATCAGTAAGGAGCTTTGTTTGCACCTCGCTAAGTTGTATTTTCTACAGCGAACACATGTTCACACCCCTTGCCCTCCTTATGACCAGTGCTGTCAATATACATCAGGTGCCAGTCCAATTGGCAGTGTCGGTTATGAGCATGCCCATGGAAAGCACCTACCATCATCTGCAAATTGAGGCTGATGGCACAGGATCCCAAACTGCTGTTTGCCAGAGTCTTTGCAAAAGCACACCCGATATCATAAGTGCAACCGCCATTTTTACCTAAGACAGACATCAAATGATTGAGAAGAGCCAATGGGTATTGCCCTGAATTTCATGAATTTTGTACATGAGAATAAATGATACACTAACAATTCTCCACTTTGAACCATATCGCAAGCCAGAAGCACAAAACAGTGCCAACACACTGCAATAGAAATCCCTGACTCGTCAAAAACAGCAAACATTTTTTTTACGTTTCTCAGGGCCAGCATTTCTCCATCACTCAGTGCATCTGAATCTGGATCCTTGCATCTCGGCCCAATATCTTCCCAGTCATCTTGTCTGGGATGACTTGAAGTTGAGGACTATAAATCTTGTGTTGGTATCTGTGCATATGAAGATAAATTGATGTACCACGTGTGTTCAAACTTCATTCTGAAATTTATTGACAGCTGTCTGGTCAATCCAATAATCTGAACGATGCTGCCATGAATCTTCTCATGGTTCCAGGCCATATGTTGTTGATGCCCAATTTTTGAGGCTGTTATTTCCATCCACAGTTACCAGCCATTTAAAAGCAAGGGAGGCTCGCCTTCAAGTTTATAAACACAACATGGATACAAATTTAAAAGCTGCCAGTTGGGAGTATTTCAGCCAAGAGCATCATTGAGACGAGTCTTCACACAATGTAGTATCTTGAGATACATGTCATATGCAGCAGAAAATTGAGTGTTGAGATAAGCATGATAAGGAATCTATGAACAGTCAGACTGACAACAATAAGATATTTCAAGGTGTACATTGTGAAGATGGCACAATGTTTTGCATTGTGCTTGAATGCTAAACTGAGGGCATGTCCGATGTGATTGGTGGTATGCAGCAAGTGTGCACAATGAAATAGCGACCGTCGGATACAGCAGAGAACAACTGAGATAGCCATGATAGATTAGTGTTTTATTTGGATAAATATGGGAAGGTTGCAATCACAATGTTGTTCACCTGCAACCTGCAGATATTATTACCAAAGCAAAGTAAACAAAGTTAACATGCACCAAATAGATCAACTAGCTCAATATCAGCAAGCGATAGACAATGGCTTCCATCAGGAATTATGACACTGTCAGGGATGCTCGGCATGCCATCACCCTGGTCGCAATCACAATAATCTAGATACACATCAACCAGGCAGTTGAGTTGAGTGTTCCAATGCCCAGTCTGAACCTCAATACAATCATGATGAGTGCGTGGGTCTACATAACAACTGAAAGAACTTGCTGAGTCAAATATGAAGCTTAAGGTTATGAGTACATACCAACCAGATAGCGACACAAGTTGCTGTGATAGGCCATCAAAGGCCTCGTGTTCGCCACCCTCATAACTGAGGTCCAGTCCTTCTTCACCTGGGGGTGCCATGTACAGTGTGGTATCGGCATTGAACCCAATGTCCAACATCATGTTTTCAACCACATCTCAGTCGGCTGACATCATTTCTGTGATTTCTGTGAGCCAAACAGCAAAGCGATGGAACCAACATACCCTGCAGCTTGTTCCTGTCTTTTATTATTTATCTCATACACACACTGGCTTTGTTTATCAGCCATTAACACTTTGGAGCGCCTGTTAGAACCACTGAAGCCATGCCTGATTATTGCATGTGATAAGCCTGAAACCTTCTTAGATGAAGTGCCATGGGAGGCCATCTTGGCAGAGAGGAGTATGGTCCTGCAGGGGAATGGCACAGAATGAGCAGCCTGAGGACAGGCTCAATACGACGGGTGTGGTGTGCTGCATGCAGGAGGGGCTCAATGTTGGTGTTGAGAAGGACAGGTGGCAGAGACTCAATGTTGACATTGAGAATGATGGGCAGCAGAGGCCTGATGTTGACATTGAGAGGAACAAGCAGCAGGGGTCAAATATTTGCATTGAGAGGGAGCTCAACGTTGGCGTTGAGCAGAGGCAGGAGGACAGCATCAGTGAGCTCAATGTTGAGGAGACGAAGTTGTGGGAATAGTTTAGATAGCTCGGCTGTATGTTATTAATGTTGATAATACATTAGTTAATACTGTCGGCTGGTTCCGATAATAACTTACAAGATACAAGGTAAAAGATAATTTGGGGCAGGTTTTAATGCTGGTGTTGGGATTTAATGCAACCAAGGCAAATAATACTTAGTGAGGCACTTGATTGCCCAGTATAGTAATGCTTACTTATTGGGCAACCCAGGTGAATTCGCAAGTCCTCTACCTTATTATACTATAGAGATATGCACTTAGCTTCGACATCATCTGGGTGTGACCAACTGAACCTTAGCTTCAAAGATTCAAAGATGGGTGTGACCTGTGACATGTCAAAAATAGCTTTGAATCAGCACCACTACCAGCTGCTGTCAGCAAGAGCTCACAGCTGATGGTGATGAAGAAAATTTTGGTCATGTAAAGCAAGATGTGTGGCAAATAATCAGTACAAGAATTTTTGAGAACATTTTTGCATTTTTTTCATGTTTTACCGTGTGTCACAATTTACCTTCGATGACTTCAATCTTGTGTGACAGTCACGCAAAATCGCTTTGATTCCTTGGATGTGTGATACTGTGACGAAGCTAAGTGCATTAACGTATCTCTACAGTACAATTTTCTTGTGTTCGAAGTGTCTGGTGTCCCAGCCAGGTGACTGCCTGATTTGGTGCATGTCATGTCATGTAACAGAGCGTGCACGTCCGGCTTTCCATACCCCAGCCACTCATTTCCTCAATGGGTCATCATCATTTCCTACCGTTCCTCGACCGGATTCTCTCTGAATGAATGTATCACATGTGGTCTTGGTGAAGACTTCACCATAAAATTGGCTGGTTTATGTGATGCATGATTGTAGAATCATAGAATCTGCATAGAGTTGCTAGATGTTTATTACTCATACCGAGTTTGAGCTCTCCGCCTCGGATTTTTGGTGCTGTCTGCGGCATAACTGTGAGCCATCACCATTCTATTTGATTTCTAATCATCTTTAGTGACTTCTATGTCTGCCCGCAGGGTGATACCCACGCTCCTACCCAGCGGACGTTTCAAGGGTGGGGGTCCCATCCTAGTACAGCTAGATAGTTTGAGTATGTATCAATTGAGCAATTTTCTCTCATCTGCCATAATTCAAACACCGAACTTCTCCCTCCGCCCTCTCAATGACCGCTGGTGCAAAACACAAGAAAACAAGTGAAGCCACAGGTCCTCCGCACCTGTGGACCAATATATGTTTGAGCTGTCTGCACTGTTATTGATTCGCTAAGTATGACTGTTACACATGCGCAAGTACTTCGTATCCTGCAAACACTCACAGATCTCAATGTCTCTGTCTCAGCCTTTGTCATTTTTCTTTTGGAATCCCCTCACGAATTCTCACAATGTCCCATCAACAATCTGGCTGCTCACTTTACAACAATCTTGGCAACTTCTCTCGCTCAGCCAAATCTCAATTCCTCGATTGTCTTGTGGGCGTCCACCTTATGTACCAAGCGGCTCAAGCAATCAGTAACACAGCTTTTGAAAGAAGAAAATGGGTGGCATTTCAGCACAACCAATGTCCTCGCTGAGCAGCTGGAGGAATTCCGGCTTGAAGACATGGCCAAAGACATCAAGTGTGTCGCACTGGACCTGTGGCACCTGCTGGATGCCTTGCTCTCAGCCAATCAGGAGGTTGTTGTTCCAACCATGGAGCATGAAATTGCAGATGAAGATGGAGAACAATATTAGGCAGAGGTTGATGATGTCGAAGAGAGATCTGAGGACTCGGAGGTCCCATTGGATGTACCCACCTCTCATTGGATGGCACTCATGAAAATTGTAGGACCATGCCATGTATTTGTTAGACTACAGTATGTTCAATGAAGTTCGTACTTTCGACAGAAGAAAGTTGTCATTGTCAGCATCCTCACGCAAAGCACAAGGGGGTGTTGGCGACCCTTCCAAAGTTCTGCACAACCAAGAGAATGCCATGGTAGATGTAGGGGAATATGTTGTCATAGTCTTACTTTGAAGTTTGCATTCATTGCAGTCTCAGCATGTAGCGCAAGCCCCTTGATATGCAATTTATCCAACACAGCAACATTCTAGGTACCGAGAATGTTGAAGGGAGTGACAACAATCTGTATTCCTTGGGGGTGGAATAATAGAGGCATCCAAAATGTCAATGTTTTTCCAGAGCCGGTGTAAAGAGTAGATCTGGGCTGGGCTCTATTGAATGTGAGTCCCTAGTCCTGAGAGGTGCAAGTATGCTTCGTCCCAAGAGACAACCTAAGAACTACCTTGATAATGCAAGGGAAGTCTTATACAGTTAGAGAGTAGACAAGGTATTGGAAGAAAACCTCTTTAATGCTCATCTGTAGTTCCGAGACTACTTCCGAAGTACCGAGAAACTTGTCCGATGCGACCGAAGGTTGTCCAAGGCTTGTCCGAAGTAGCACGATGCCTTCCGAGGCTTGCGAAGGCTGTCTGAAGGTCTATATATGTCGGTGTGTTGATGTGTCGGTATGTTGGTGCGTCGAATAACAGTATAAGACCTTGTGCAACATCCGAAGGTCGGAACAATGCTAATCTATCAGGACTTGAGAATAAACGAAGTGCGAAATTGGCAGCGGTTTTAGCCAGACAATCGTTCCAAATGAACAAGGATCGATTGCGCAGTTTACGATTATACCGAGGTGACTCTACTAATTACTACTTGAAGTACGGGAAGTGAAGTGTCCTATCAGTAGCCAGCGAGCGAGATTATATCCTACTTCCGTGAGAGGCCGGAATCCGTAGGCGAAACTAGTAGCGAGATAAGCGAGTCCGAACCTATGTAATAAGCCATGAGGCGTGCAAGAATGCAAGTATACATGTAATAAGCCACAAATGTGTACTGCTTATACGTATTCCGAGACTCCCGACGGGATGCCGATGGGATTGTTATCCATGTAGCACTAAGACATAGTCAACATATAGTTAGAATAAAGGAAAACGCACCAGCAAAGTCAAAAGGACGAGGATAGGACATGGTATTGTAACTTGTGAGGTTCGGACAGGTCTCAGAACACGAGAACTGCCTGCGGAAGGTTCGGACAAGTGTGCGCGGCCTTCGGAAGGTCAAGGGAGGTCGGGGAATGGTATGAACGTAGGTATTGGATTTCCTGGTTTCGAGCCCAGCGCCGCGACCATCATTACACCGGTCACAGACATCGAAACAACATCTTGGTCGTGTCAGAGGACAGCTTGTGTGACTTTGATTTGCCATAGGCATGGTCTCCACCCAAAGACTTGAAGGGTTCTATTGCATATTTCACTGACCGAGGGCACTACGTCTGACATTTGCTAAAGGAAGCTTCTTTACAATTACTTAATTGGATGGTGGACTTCGTAAATCTACTGATGGACCTGTGGCTTCACTTGTTTTCTTGTGTTTTGCGCCAGCGGTCTTTGAGAGGGTGGAGGGAGAAGTTCGGTGTTTGAATTATGGCAGATGAGAGAAAATTGCTCAATTGATACATACTCAAATTATCTAGCTGTACTAGCCTACTAGGACGGGACCCCCACCCTCAAAATGTCCGCTGGGTAGAAGTGTGGTAAAGGCTAGAGCAAGTAGTCAGACTAAGCTCTAGTTAGTGACGAGTATACATGAATACGAGACTGTAACATACCTCAGCGAGAGGATAACAAACGCTGAGGATGTGCAAACAAGAAGACCACTACTAATACTATATGGAGTAGTTAGGTAAGCGTGGCTGAGTGATGAAGGTGAATCACTGTATAGTACCAGGAAGACAAGGAAGATACAAGATAGGTAATGACATGTCAATACGTGGGTGATACCGGCCATGGGCTTTCTCATAACATCCTTCTTCAGAAAGATCTTTGAATACGCAGTTTCTCAGCCTGCTATTTCTCTCAAATTTCTGGGTCAAGAGAAACCCCTTAGTAGTTCTGAACTTCAACAGATATTTTTTCAATATGAATTATCGCTCCTAGTCCTCATTGCGATTGGCATATTGTGCAAACTCATATGGACGGCCCTGGTCTGATTGATTCAAATAGAACCATGATTTCGTCAATTGTGTTCACATCAGGCCATGGCCAGCAGACATTGTGACTGCTGCTGCTAGTGGTGGCCAGGTCCAGTTCTGAACCACGGTTTGAACCTGAACCTTTTCGAACCTGACCAAAGTCCAGTTCAAGGTTTGGGCAATAGGGAGAACCGAACCATTGGTCCAGTCCACGGTTTGAGGACTTGCAGAATTGCAGAACCAGTTCTGAACAGGTTCGAACCTGTTTGAACCGGTGGCAAGTTAGTATATAGTTTGAGTCGTATGAGCGGCTGAAAACAGACGAACACGACACCCTGTAAAGTCGATGGGATATCAACTGTCATTTGAGAGCTCAGTGACGCAAAAGTGGCCCCGAGGCCAGCAATGAACATGACATAGAGTTGCCCAGGCGTCGTTGCGGGGAATCCTTTTACAGGCAGTAGCATGTTAGAGGAAGGGCATAACACGATGATGCCTGATGCGAGTGTCCACACATGATTGAGGTCAAGTGGGGTCTAGACAAATGCGTGTGCCATGAGTAGGCATCCATTCAGAGAGCTGGGAAGTGGTTGGCGTGTTTATTGTCTGGCAAATAATCCCACAAAAAGAGCAACATGAGTGACACTGACTGCAGCTTGGTCATAATGGGCATGTCGAGTCCATCAGAAGGAGACTTGTCCCTTGCACAGGGCAAGCAAATCAGACTGCAAAGCATGCTCAAATTCAGTGCTGCAGTTATCAACTTCATCAGATCATCTTCATAAAGTAATCAGCAAACGCACCTCCTTCAACTGGAGCTCTTTCCTAGCAGCAATATAGACCTTTGCACCATTCTGTACGAGTGCTGAGGCAATAGCCTTGCCAATGCGCCTGTCATGGTGACAATGTGACGAGGGGAGAGAAACGGTGTTTGTTTGGTCCGGTTCTCGGTTCGAACCCTCACTGAACCAGAACCAGACCGTTATTGGACCGAACCGACGGTCCGGTCCATGGTTCTGCTTACTGAGAGAACCGAACCATAGGTTCGGTTCTCGGTTCTCTCAATTTCCCAGACAACTGGACCGAACCGGACCTGTCCATCACTAGCCGCTGCGAACTTACGAGATAGATTTAGGACATGAGGATAATGACCTCCGGTAGCGTAGCACTCGGGCTTTGGCAGCATTCCTTCGATGTCTCAGCCTCGTCCAATCTTACCAGAATTCGATATCATTTTTGCTGGAGGTGAGTACTAGAATAAGATCATCTACAAGCCTACTTTTAACGTGGCGCGTTGTGTGCAGGTGGTGCTACAGCTTGTGTTGCTGCAGGCCGACTAGCTGCGTATGATTCCTCTCTCAAGATTTTGATTTTGGAAGCGGGTGGACACACCCTCGATCAAGCTGCTCATGTCCAACCCTACCAATATTTCTCCCATCTGGCGCCGACAAGTACCACGGTGACAGTCAATGTTGGAAATCCTAGTTCGCATCTCAATGGCCGTGCACCAATCGTTCACTGCGGTCGTTGTGTTGGTGGAGGTTCAAGTGTCAATTGTTCGTAGCACGTAGCATTCTTGCAGCGAGGAACGCGGATCTGATGTAATACAGTCATGGCATACACTCGTGCGGCTGCTTCAGATTTCGATGACTGGGAGGCTGATGGTTGGGAATCTGAGAATCTAATTCCTCTCATGAAAAAGGTCGTCAAATTTACTTTTCATTATACTTTTTAAGCTGAATCATTCCATCTTGTGCAGCTGGAAACATATGAGGTGCAGCCTAATGGTCCAACCCACGGGGACAATGGACCTATCAGGGTATCCTATGGCGGTCGCGAATCAGGTCTCTGGGAAGAGTTCATCCATGTTGGTACAACCTACCACAAGCGGCCATTTGCCGACGACACGGATGATCTAGAAACATGCAACGTATACAGTGTACGTTACTGATCTTCCATCCCTGTTTGCCACCACTAACAAACAGCATCTTAGCCATGGGCAAAGTGAGCCCATACTCGTAGCTTATTGTCAATGAAGCTCATATACGAGAAGGTATATTAATGGAACGACTGGAAGGCGTTCTGATGCGGCTCACCACTATGTCTACAACCAAGCCCACAACCAGAATTTACAACTTTGGGTCAGCAAACTCGTGAAGCGCATTATCTTTGAGTGAGTATCCACCTAGAATCGCAACTACATTCAATTGTTGACGAGCTTTTGTAAAACAAAGGGGCATGCGTGCAGTAGGTGTTGAGTTCACCTGCGATCCAGTATCCTGCCCAGGTGCAGATCAATCATCGAGCATCGTGAGAGCAGCAAAGCTTGTTGTTGTCTCTGCTGGAGCATTTGGTTCACCAACCATTCTCGAGAGGTCCGGGATCGGTGCCGAGGCGATCCTCAAGCGTTGTGGTATCGAGCAACTGGTGAACTTGCCTGGCGTTGGAGAAAATTATCAAGGTCCGCCTTTGCCCATTAAGTTGATCTTAGCTTAAGGCCATTAGATCATCTTGGCTGCTTCGCCCCATACTTTGCTGCTGACGAGGCTGTTACCTTGGACCCCCTCTGGCATGGGGAGGGTGTTGTGCAGGGTAAGTGTGATGTTCACATATTCTCAACGCACCTCTCAACCGTCCAAATATAGAAAGCCTTGCGCAATGGAAAAGTAATGGGAAGTCGCTCATAGCGCAAAAGTCTGTACGAGTTATTGCTACTGATGACGTACTGATGAGTATTGCAGTGGCTGCGATGCCAAGATTAAGTGGCGACCTGATGAAGATGAGCTGAGAGCCATGGGTTCAGCTTTCCAAGCGCCATGGAAAGAATTCTTCCAAGATCGCCCAGACAAGGCTGTTGCCTTATTCGGTCTAAGTGCGGGGTTTGTGCATATCACTCTGTTTTGATGACATGGGTATGCTCACGTTAACCAGATATCTTCCACTCTCGAGCACCCTTCCTTTCCGTAAATATCTGGGTGTCGTTTATTTTACAGTACTGCTCCCCCGTCTACACTGTGATTCTGTTCTGAAAGTTTCAATAGCTTTACCCCAGGTCTCTTGGGAGCGTTCATGTCAAACTGGGAGAGAACGGCAAGCAAGTCCTCGACTTCACTGCGGGCTTCCTAGACGAGTAAGTCGGTACATCTCCTCTCAGAAATCGCATGACTATAATATTTCGTTCAGTCCATCTGATATCGTACCTCTTAACTTTGGATACAAGAAGACGCGAGAAATATCTCGACGCATGCCTTCCTACCGAGGTGAAGTCCCTTCAGGCCACCCTTGTTTCCCAGAGGGAAGCGCTGCAGCATGCAGCGAAATGTCCGGGCCTGTGAACTTGAATGCACCTGACATCATCTACACTACCGAAGATGACGAGGCAATCGACAAATTTCATCGTGACTGCAGTACGTCCTTACCGTGGTCCTCAATTTTACCGTAAAGATACTGAATTGGATTTCAGTCCCAAACGTACAGTGGCACTCGGTGTGTGCAATTAAAGGTTTTGATGACTCTGCTTGACTGATCCCTGCGGGTGTAGCTGGGGACTTGCGCCATGAAACCGATGTTAGAGAAAGGTGTCGTCGACGCGCGGTTAAACGTGTATGGCGTGGCGGGCCTGAAGGTTGCAGATATGTCTATCGCGCCAAAAATCTGTTGGCACGGTGGGTATTGGATTGCTAACTTTGACGCGTGGCCTAACTGTCTCCCAGAATACGTACTCAACGGCACTCCTCATTGGAGAGAAGGCTGCGCTGATCATTGCTGAAGACTTGGGTATGAATTGTAGAGAATACACTAAGGGGTAATGGGAAAGTGCACGGCCCATCGCGTCCTTGATGCTTATGTTTGCAGGAGTGATCATGAACATGTACTTCAGTAGCACGCCCAGAATGCGATCAGTGTGTGTCTCAGGATGGTCTGTCAGTGGATTCAGATGAGTTGATGAACCTATTTGTGATACTACGGCAGAATTTTAGCAGGGTAAAAGAGGACGGGATATGGAATCCTTACTTGGACAATGTAAACCAGCAATTCTTGAGGTTGCCGTCGACGAGAAATAAAAGTTGCTTGCTGCAGCCCGCTATGCTCAAGCTCAGCTGGAGTGTGATGTCTGACTGAAGAAGTGACGCCTGTCGCACCCAAGCTATCGGAGGCCGCTCATAAGAAGACATCCCAAAGCACCGCCTCCAGCCGAGATCTACAAATGAAAGGAGTAGAAAAATGATATTGCGAACATAGGTAGGATGGGGTGAAGGACTCTAAATATCAACGACTAGTGGTGTAGCAGCCGAGGAAAGAGGATTGTCTGTCCATAATGAGATAGGTACTGGATATACAATTACAATATTCAAACTTTGGAAATTGGAAATTGGGGAACAGTCATGTAGCGAAAGGAAGATGATGGTTTGATCGTGATAAAATAAAATGTGGTAGTAATCAATCCAGGTCAAAATCTCGGATTTTGAGAAGATCTTCAAGAGATGATTTCTTCCTCTCGGGATCAGCCTCAAAGCTGTGAGCTTTTGTTCGAACGAATGGCCTTCGAAGGACAGGAGGCGCCCAGAAGTTGTCGCTCGGCAGGTATTGACGAGACACTTTTGGACGGGTGTTCGTTTTAAGCTGGTGGATTCTCTGCTGTCTTTTCGCCAAAGCATCCGGTGCTAAGAATCATGTGTTAATCTATGTCTCCTGAATACATATCGCAGTAGGTTCACATACCTAACATAACATTGGACGCTGCGAATGATTCCCGTGTCGGAGATCCAGCGGCAGCATTCACTGCAGTCTGGATGGTCCTTTCACGAGCGGCCAGTGGGTTCTTCGGCACTAGTAACTCCTCGATGCCCAGTTGGGCACGAGTGTCGACTCCCCCACACCGTATGACAAAGTTGCTCTCCAAAACGAACAAGAGCGAAGTGATTCGATCTGTACAAACGGTGAACAAGGGAATCCAACAAAATAACGACTGGTATTTACCCCCCATATCGGCAGGAAACGCAGGCCTGCGGCGCCTGATCCAAAGAAGCAATTTGAAGTATGCCGACTTGTAGGGCAAGAGTTCTTCTGAACACAGAACAAAAATGTACAAGGCCACGCCCTCGCGTCTGAGAGTTATCCGCGCGTTCTTGAACCGAGAGCATTATCGAACGAGTTTGCGAGCCTTGAATTTATGTTTACCTCTGTCAGAGCAATGATCTGCACGAAAAGATAATCGTCAGTTGACTATAAAAGATGATTCGATTGTAAAAGCACGACCTTTCGACTGTAGTGCTGTAATTCGTGGTCTTCCAACCGACCGAATTTCATAACGTCATTGATAGCGTCCAGGAAATGGGGTAGAGAGCCCAGACGATGAGCCAAATCATTAACGACTGCTGGACAATCGAGTGCAGGGAAATCGTTATTCATGGCGTGATTGGTGAGTAGTTGGAAAGATGGAAAGATGGAAAGAGGTAGGACGAAGGTCAGTTTAAAGGAGCGACAGTTTCCACAAGATGTGGATGTGGACGTTGTGGACGGTATGACTAATGAGATGCGGATTGTGAGCCCTAGCGTGGTAAGGACCCTGTGTAAAGGACCCTTCGGGCTCCAAGAGTTTACCGCACTCGAATGCGTAAGCTGGTCATGCAACCATGGCATGAATGAAGGGCAAAAGGTCTTAATTGATTATGGAGAAACGCAAGGGCAATCCGACACGACAATCGTTAAATTTGCATGGGTTCATTTGATTTCTTAATACATATGCATCGAATATATCAGGTATGAGAGTTTCAAACTGTGTCAAACAATCACCTCACGAGTTCATAGCCCCTCTATAAGTCTCCGGATAATGGGGGCAGTCTGCTTCCTCGTCGCGCTCGCGTTGCCCTGCTCGTAAGCCCTCGCAACAAATGAATCACCAAATCGCGTTTCATCGGCCATTACGTCTTCGGTATCGTCGACCTCAGGTTCATCAGCCGCGTTGGCGTTGCCCACGAACTTTGAGAAATCAAGCCTTTTTAGCTGAAGCTCTTCGCTTGATTCGAGGCCTTGCCAAAGTGTCTCTGTGATGCCTTCGTCTGCCTTGACTATCCAAAGTTGCTCCCGCCTTCCCTTGCCTTCATTGCTCCGAAAAGTAGTGAGTATGCCGAGAACGCTAAGATCTCTTTCGGTGAGCCAATCTTGAATTTCTTTCATGGGATAACTCGATGATGCAAAGAATGCGGAGAGGCGAAGTGGGACGGTGGAAAGACCCACTTTTATCACAGGCACGTTGAATGCGTACTCTTTGTAGTCTCTCCGCAGCAAGTCCCGCGTGCTGAGATGGAATACAGAGAGCTTCTTCTCTCTCAACGTCGCAGACAGAGACTGAACGGAAGGGAGATGGGTAATTAGTTGGTTATCCGACGATGCAGAGACCAAAAGGGATCGGGGATTAAAAACGCAGCTGCCTCCCTGTCGACATTCAGAGCTTTCCCTCTCTCTTTAAGGCCATGGGTATCGATCAAAATGGCACTAAGCAAGAGTGTCGACAATTCTGGGGGTATAGAAAGATTGGGGAATGATTGATACAATCTTGCAACAAGAGACGAGCAACTTCCAGCCGGTTCGATTATCCTGGGACCAGAAGACGCTGTATATAGCCATTACATGTTAGGGACGTTTGCACTGGAAGTGAGAGTCGATGAAGTATCATGCGGCGCCGACGGGGAGAATCAAGACCATTGAAGTCGCTTAAATTCATCTGGCAAGCGTATTGAAATTCTTCCAAAGTGATATTATTTCTTGACCTATCGCGAATCGCCAGCAGTCACTGAGAGTGACCAGTCTCCTTGATTGTCTGATCGATCATGAATTATGTGCATGATTCATTAGGCAAGCAGTTCACCCGTGGGCCGTTGGCAGTTGTGTTCGCTGTGTTGCGAGGATGTGATGACGGTATGGTTAACGAGACCTACAGTGATGGTGTAATTCGATTTGCCACGATTCGGGAAGTGCCCTTGACCAATTAACATGAACAATGAAGCAACATGCTTGGAGTGAAGTAATGAGCAATTTCGAGAGAAGAGGCTGCCTGATGAACCGTCACGTGAAGTAGAAGAAGTTACCGGAAGGTTGGCAAATCTTTACAGTCCACCAGCACGTTTAAACTTTGGCCCATGTGTCAGTTTTTTCAAAAGATGACCCCCACTGCGCCGTCGTCAAGAGTACTCATCCGACTCGCCGACTCGGGGCCTACTCAGAACTTTCAATTCCGAATATTTGAAGAAACTTTCTGCAGGTTTTTGATATGTCGTATGAGTCACTCAGGTGTCCTCATTTGCCATCCGAGCCCTTCTCTCCTATATCGAATCTGTACTTCGGACTCATATGTCGTCTCCGAGTAAGGAGACCTGCATATCGATCGATAAACTTGAAGGTCTGAATTCAAATACTATTTGATATAACATTCAGCCTATATACCACTAATGTTAGTCAGGAATATCTCTCTTTCGCAACGCAGAGAACCTGAAATTCTTTCATCAGCAATGAATTCAACAAATTTTATTTTATTCACCTCGCCAGGCTTCATCCAAGCGCAGTCGTGGCCCACGTTCGGGTTGTTCCCAAGCAACGTCTCGAACGCGACATTATGTGCATCTGCAATGCTGTGGCATGTGTCGCCTTTCTTTACAACATGGGTAGCTTTGCAATCTAAGTCTTTGATTCCAAGGCATAAAACCTATGACGATGAGTCCAAGTATTTTTCAAACCCCAGAATGTCTTACCTGATTGGCAAACAAATTGCTACAACTGGGGTCAATGATGTCTTTGTTAACTGCCGCCAGCTGGTATCTGTGGCATACGTTCGATGAACCGGTGAACGGAAGGTACCTGATTGTACGTACGTGGGAACGCCGTATTTTTCGCAAATGTCGCTACATGTCTCTCCAGCTTTGACAGTTGCAGTACGGTCACAATCAGCAGGGAGGTCATCTAGACGTTTTGCTGTTGTAAATGTTGGCATACTCGAACTTCGAAGATTACTGACCCTTGGCGGAAACAACTGAGGCAATGACGGCGAGCGCAACGAGTCTGGCGGTGAAGGATGAAGCGTGCATGCTGTTCAGGTGAGGAGGTCCAGACTCAAGTGAGTGATGTTTGGTGCCTTTAAGCTGACTTTTCTAGCTGCCTTTATACCCTTGAAGGACGAACACTGGTCTTCTGATGGCCAGCATTCGCCGTCTTTCTTTCGACTCTTTGTGACTCAAAATCCTTGGACTGAGTAAATGGACACGATCATATGGTACGCGCGGCGTTTGCGCAGGAACTACCCTGACGCTCGTGTGGTCTAATGACACATCGTACTGGGATTCCTGATAATTCCTCGGACCCTGTATATAGACATGCATAATTGATTAGGAGTGGTCTCGAAACTCGAGACAAACCTATCTCGATTACCCTACCGAGAACTACCCAGTGGACCTGATTGACAAGGACAGGGGGTCTGGATATCTCAGGACCTTTTTAAGGGTACTGGTATTCCTGGACCTATCTTGGTCCAGGTCTGTGTCCCTTTTTTCCGCCAAAATTCTCTGTCACGTCCGATCATGCCGGCCCGCTCATCCCGTTTACTCACGCCACTTTTCCGTTTTCATATATTTCTTGTTTCCTCTCCGCTGGACATTACTACATAGGCCATTTGTATTACTCAATAACGCGAAAGGCCGCTTGCGGCAGAGCCCGCTACGGTCGTTTGAATTCGAGTTTATGACAAGCTGTTATCAAAACATAAGGTACGTAATGTGCAGGTTGTTACAAATACACCATATAATTAGCATTGAACGAGTCCTTTTGTCAGTCAGACGAGACATGATTCATCAGTACAAGTACATGGCACTGCTGAAACAGGAATCAATCTATCTTTTCTTTGCCTTTCCCTCCCTTTGCATGCTTTGACTTCTTCGTAGGGCTGATAGTGATATCCAACTTAGAGATGCTTGCAATCACTGAATTGCCATTTGACATGTCTATTGAGATTGAGGAAAGAATTGGGATAAACGGTTCTTCGACAGGCTCGTCGGAGGGATCAAGGATTTTGATCGCTTGTACTTCTAGTTGGAATATCTAATGCGAGATTAGTAGGTGTGATGTTGGATTGATCAGGTCTTCGTAATGTTTCATAGCCATCAAAAAACTTGTCTACAACATGATCATTGTAGTGCAGTGGATACGAACGTGATGGAATCGTATTGCTTAGAAGACTTCAACTTTGCTTTTTCAATGTGCAGAGTAGCAGGCTATAGTGTCATTATTATGGATAACCAAGTCTCATTAGAGACCACTGGTTATCCTTCCTTGTCATGGATTGCTGATGCTTGACAGCTTATCCATTACCACTCCCACGATGGATAATTTGCCAGACAGCTCAATTTGGTATGTTTCTGCTCATTCTGGCTCAATTCCTCATGTCAGGACTTCCCACAATAATACTACACCGCATTTTTGGCCACACAGTGTGGGAATTACCCCACAACACCCAAAACATTGCCCATTTTGGTATTCTCCACAATATCAATTATTCCCACACCCTTCCCACCTCACTGCAGCTTTACCACTGCACCACAATAGGTCCCCCCATGTATCTAAGTAGTAGTTCAGTATATATATGTATCACATAATACAATAGACCACTTTTTTTGCTCATTTGTATGCCTGCTCCTCCTCCAGGGGCAATTCAACATATGGTAGGATATAAAACACTTTCGCACTTTTGCCCCTTTGGCAGGGAAGTATCCTGGAGCATTCAGAACATGTTTAGTAGTATATATGAATATATTACCATCTTTATTTGACCCCCTGAAGCGCCCTATATCAACACATACAATATATGTACAGAAAACACAAAATAGGTTTGCATTTTTTTGGTTTCTGACCATATGAGCTTGCAAAAATTGTCCCCAACATCTGTTCAACAGTATGAATAATGTATCAGGAGCTCAAGACCACAGAGAAAGATCTTTTTGTGTAGTGCATTCACTCTCTCCTGGTGGTATACCTCCTGTGAAAGATTTTCCTGTAGGACTGGACCTTAATTAAAGCAGGGAGTTTATTTCTGTGTATATTTGGGGTATATTCATCATATAGCTAGCCCAGGACACACATAGGATCTCTCTACAGGAACAGAAACATCAAACATCGCATTTTTGATCAGCTCCAAATAGGCCAGTGATTTGAGCTAGGCTGTATGCTGGCCATTGTTACTGATAAGGAGACTACAACTACAAAACATCAAAATTTAATAATCAGAAACCTGGAGCAGAACTCATATATATCAAGTACCACATATCTAAAGTTACAGACCAATCCAATAATAACTAAGTGCTGAGGGAATGACATAGATAAGAAATTGAGTGTGGGAAAATTGAAAGACTCAAAACATCGAAAATGGTCAGTTGAGAAGTAGTCAGACTTTAATCCTAGATCAACTCATGTTTACACTACATCCCTTCCACACATTCTCTACCCTCAGGGCAATATGTAGTATAGGTTCCTTGGGTAGTTTACTATCATTCCTACATAATTTTCATGAAATCTTCGACCTGTATGAGCTATAAATGTAACTTTGTGTCAAAATGACAATCATCACTTTTTACTCATATGTTCTTTTGCCTATCATGCAGTCAATCTTTCATGGATCATTCTAAAATTTTCATCATATCATGAGGGACATATATTAGAGGTATCTCTGGTCTCTGATCACTTATTGCAGGCTTTGCTATCATATAGGCATCTAATCAATAGAAAGCCCCCTTTACATTATATGTCACCTTTCTACCATATATCTAGCTGATCCTTAACATGAAACACATATTTGGATGTACTACTGATTATATATGAAGATGGCTGACCAGATGTGGAAGGGTAAGATACTGAAAAAGATCAAAAATGTCAAAAATGCGATGTTTGATGTTTCTGTTCCTGTAGAGAGATCCTGTGTATGAGCAGAAAACATACCAAATTGAGCTGTCTGGCAAATTATCCATCGTGGGAGTGGTAATGGATAAGCTGTCAAGCATCAGCAATCCATGACAAGGAAGGATAACCAGTGGTCTCTAATGAGACTTGATTATCCATAATACTGCCAGGAGCAGGTGAGAGTAGTCGTCCCATTTTTGATCCTGGTTTGAAATCAACACCATTTGCTTTCAATAATTGTTTGAAAGGACGTCATTCAATATCGCTGTCAAGAATGCGATTGCTCTAGCAAGTACCTCTCCTTCATCTTTACAATGCAAATTTAACTGTCGACGGAGTGAATTGCACCTTTCAAATGTTTCTGATAGAGAAGAATTGTGCAGAAAAGATAACAACACGGTGGAATCAGGACTTGCACCATTGACACAGATGACAGCAGGAACATCTGCAAAAGATCCAAGGACTTCGTGATAAATAGAAGACATAGTAGTCGACAACTAAGCAAGATCAATGTGAGCGAAGACTTAGAAAGAATGTCACATGACCGTGTAAATAAAACATCATTTTGCGACTGGAACACATTTCTCTGCCAAAAATTGGTTGATGAGGTTTTTTTCGAGCATGACACTGGCAAAACCCACTACTACCGTAGTGGGAATAAATCCATCTCAGTATGTCTTATCCATTTGGTCTCGCTGGAGAAGTCAGTGCATGTACCTTATCCAATTCTACAAGCACATGCAATGATGCTTGTTCGTCCCTTTCATCTTCTTTTTCTTGTCTGTGCTCAACGATGTTTCAAGCCAAAATGCTTATAGCTTCTGACATCCCTCTTCCTCAGGATGGCAAACAATTGATAAGCAGTTGCATTCTATGCCAGAATTTTGAGTTCTATGCAGTTTCCTGCAGTTGCTTGTTGTTTTGTTCAGTCTACCCTGTTGGCGTGTTCTGTTTGTTACGACTTGGATAGTATCTGTTGGTGACGCTCAAACAGAGCGTGTGTCGTCAACAGTTGAGGACGTCCTTGGGCTAGCCCAAGGTTAGGGGTCTTACTTGGCGAAGCTTCAGCAAGTAAGATTTAACGCCTATGTCCAAATCGGGTAGCTTATGTCAAGCAGGGCTCGACGATAAGTGTATCTGCCAAGGCTTATGACACCCGAAGGTTAATCGTAAGATCTGCGTTAATAGAAGGACGGAAGTCCAACTAGTTAACAGGGGCTTTGCTCGTCGACGAAGTCGATGAGTAAAGATCGAGACTAGAGACTTATCCGTGATGAGCAGATAAGAAAGTAGAATATAGACAGCTGGCTAGGCTGAAGGAATCACTCTTGTTAGGAGTAGGAGGTCAAGAACCAAGTAGATTCAAGTTAAGGAACTAGATACATGGTAGTGGGTTTATATAGAGGAGAGGACACATATTAGTGGATGATAAATCGTACTACTGGAAAGGGAACTGGTCAAAGGGTAATGCTGGAAAAGGAAGGCACGTTCGAGGTGAGTCATAGGCGAACCAGAACGTGCAGATAGAAAATGAGTCAAAGAACAGAAACAGGAAGTGAAACACGCAGGGGCACAATCGTGCAACTGCAGAACTAAATATAAGTACAAATATGCGACTGTGCACCGAGTCATAGATCAAGAAAGGAAACAGGGCAAAGGGGATGCAGCATGCATCATATCATAGGTTACCGTCCGGATGGTAAGGGTAAAGGGGACTTGTCCACAGGATTAGTCAACAGGTGGAACGGAGCATGGGTATGCTTTGTCAGAGAAAGGGTCCAGCCAGATGTACTGGCTCTGCTGGAGCGACAGGTAGAGAGCGAAGGAAAATGCGAGGATGATGAGGATAACAAGAGCAAGGTCGGGGTAAGGGTGTGATGCAAGGGCGGAGATGAGGAGGATGAGGAGAAAAATGGTAGGGGCCCAAGCATCTAGATGTTGTAATGCTGCTTGATTGAGTTTGACGGGGAATGATTCGGACCAAGAGAGAATGAGTGAGGGGGAGTTTATTCACTTCCGCTATTGAAAGTAGGGACCGACTATTTGTATGTAAGTGAGCACAAAGGGAGTTCCATAAGTAGTACTTCGAACTGGTACAAAGGGAATTCCATAGCTGGTGTCCATAGCTAGCAGAGTGACATTTCTTACAATGTTCTTGTAACACTGTTCCATAGAAACATCTGAGCGTGTCTTGATGGAAAACTTCCTCTTTTTCTTGCAAAAAAATCTAAGAACTATTTGTAATCTGCATGCCATTCCTTGGTGTCTGAGTCATCACAAAGATAAACTGCATGATGCTCTACAACTGCATTCTTGCTCATCATCATGTTGATCTCTCTCTTACAGTTTTAAGTGTCTTTGCAAGTCGTGCATACACTATGACAATGTGATGTTACCTCCTTTTTCCACAACATCATTTTCAATGATGCAGCATGAGGGTCAGCAATGTTGTCGAGTGCTCAACAAAAATGAATTCTTTCAAACTCAAGCAACTCTGGATGAGCACACTATCTGGATGAATTGGAAATATAAGAAGCCAGAGGAGTTCCTTGTGATATACGACCATCGCAAGCACAACAATGGGACCAATGGCAGCAATTACATGGTGATGAAAATCAGTAAGGACAACTTAGTGCAAGATCTCAGCATGGAGCACTTCCTGATGGTGGCATGATGCATCACACAGTGAGCACATAAGAACTTGTTATAATGAATATACTAACTTGAAAATAATGAAGGACAATTAAAACAGTGCCACATGTAGCATGTGCAAAGCCAGAAGAGTAGGAATGAAAAAGCAGAAGACGAGGAATGGAAAATGTGAAGGATAAACAAATTACATGATTAGCTGGCTGTTATCCACTGAAAAAAATGTTGAGAGGTGTGTCAACTGTTCACATTGAATCTGAGCTGAAAAATGAACATGACACAAGAGTCAAGAGAACTAACGGAACAGCAGGTCCAGGGGGGCCCGTCAGGGCTATATCGAATAACAATTTTTTACATTGGCAAACCTTATATCGATCTTACCAGGGTTGGCGGCCCGCCTCTGTTCATCCTTTTTTGGATGTGATGATGTGTTAGTTTTATTGAGTTTATTGTCATGCTTTTTCATCTCCTAAGGCTCCGAACATTTGGTCTCCTGAAGTTCCTGATGGCATTTCTTCCTCTCACCCTCATCACAAAACACGATATTGTTCTGTCTGATTTGTTATGGTGGTTACTTTGTCATAAATGAACTCTTTCAGCTATCCTGCAAACTCCTCATGCACAGTTGGATATGCAACTACTTGCAGCACTTAAGTGCTTTTGTAAGAATGTCCCAGGCGTCCTTGTCATATTGATGCATGAAAATGTTGTAATTATAAGGTATATAGCCATGTACAACTGCTACAGTACAAGGGCAGGTAAATAGGCTGCATTATAATGCATTAGGATGCATTATAATCCTACACCTGGTGCATCACCTAATGTACCCATAATGCATCGCAGATGCACCTAATGCACGGGCCATCATGGATAGTATTACCATGGCTTGGCTATGGTCAGCTCCGGTTCGGCATTTGCCAGTTTGTCAGAAGTTTGGCAATTATTGTGAGCCAAGCCACTGATTAGTGACTTGGTCCAATTTGTAAGCCATGCAAACTGGTTTCAACCAAAAATGTGTGAACCTTGGCTTGAACCACTTTAAGCTGGCTCAAGCCAGTCCAGGCCGAAATGCAAAAGTGGCAGTTGGGTGGCAGAATATTAGTCACTTTCCTCTCAGTTAGTTGATTTCACATTATTTTCTACTTAGGCTATTGTATACATCATGGATAAGGTCCCTACTCGAGTTGATGGAAGGTTTAGGGTGGGAGATGTGTTGGGGTTTGGCTCGTACGGTATGTCATTCCCATATCACTGACTACATGTTGATTCAACATTTGGACTGCATTTAGCTGTTGTGTATCGCACATGGAATATCATCAAGGATAACGCAGTCGCCATCAAGCTTGAACCTATCAACCACTCATCTTCCGTGCAGCGTGAATACCGCATTTTGAAAAACCTTGAAGGTGGTATTGGGATTCCCTGTGCCCTTTGGTTTGGTAGGGAGTCAGGCATATCATGCTCTAGTTCTTGACCTCCTTGGGCCATCACTGCATCATATCTTCCTTGCCCACAACCGAAAATTTAGCCTTGACAAGTTGTGAATCTAGGAGACCAGCTGATCAGTCGGTGTGTGTATTGCGATCGCACGCGCAGATCGCTAACCCCATCTCCCAGCTTTCACGTCTTGAATACATTCATTTGCATAATTACATCCACGGTGATATCAAACCACAGAATGTTGTGGTGGGCCTTGGCGATTTGAAGCACACCGCCTTTCTCATTGATTTTGGCACCGCAAAGGAATTCTGGAACACATCGACTAGGAGTCCATATACCATTTTGCCAAGGTCAATGTCTTACCGGCACTCCTGCATTCGTGTCAATCAACAATCATTTGGGACTTGAACTGGGTCATTGTGATGACCTTGAGTCACTCACATACATGTTAATATACTGTTTGCAGGGCTCTCTTCCATGGTTGACCAGTGACCAAGAGAAGCTTTCCAGCTCTTCCATACTCGAGCACAAAGTCAACACTACCATCGAAGTTTTGTGTCAAGGAATTCCTGTCCAATTTGCAACAATTCTCATTTACATGTGTGCTCTCACATTCTCAGAGGACCCTGACTACAACCACATTCGTTCCTTACTTTGTGTACTTCATTCTACATCACCTGCTCCAGCAAGCACACAGCTGGATTTCAGCAAGCCTGATGTGCCTACCACACATCCCCTTCCATGCTATGATGAACCCTGGGAAATCAAGGCAGTGCCTTCAAGTCCATGCCCGCCCGCCGCTTCACAGATCATCTTGTGTGTCAGTAGTCCATTTTATGGCCTCACTTTTGAACTGACATTATTGCAAGTTTATGCCCACATAATCAGCCCTCCCCATTGCGTGCAACTGCCTCAACTCCACACCGGAAAAAGGCCCAGTTTATATATCATGACACCATTATATAGTGTTACTTGTTACTTATACATATGACTGTATATGCATACTATGTGAGCTAATGATTCTATTGTGATAGATTTCATAGCAGCGGCAGGAAGCATAGCCTTTGAGTCTATGACTAATATCAAGACAGTATCTCATTTCTCCAACTCCCACGCACAACACAACCTCTTATGTTTCAACATGCTGCAGGCAGCAGTGCAACTCAGCAATGAGAGACTCATGGTGACTCTCTGAAGAGTCATTCAGCCTGAAAATGAGGATCTGATTTCTGATTTCCTTGATCATTCAGTTACATGGTCACCCATGGGCCACAGTCACCCACTGTCTGCACAAGGACCTTATCCCATCCATTCTGTTGTGATCTAGAGAGCCTCTGGGCCCTCTGCTGGAGTCAATCGCCTCTAGTAAGTCCCTATCTCAAAATCACATTAGTTTTTTTGCTCCTCAAGGCTCTCACTCATCTGACTCACATATAGCATTAAAACATCAAGGCTACTTTGCTAGCGACACCTATGGATTTTCCATCAGGGACTTGCAATCACTGCACGTTGGCGTGCTCTGGGGTTTCCCATGGTGAAAACCTATATAGACAGGTAATTCTGACATTAGATCCTTCAGCACCACCATGCCTCCTCGACGGAAGAACACTTTTGGGTTGCTCCCAAAGCTGCTCCTGCTCTCATTACTGCCGCTCCTGCTCCCATTACTGCCACTCCTCTTACTGCAACTCCTCTTACTGCAACTCCTGCTGTTGCTCCCATTGCTGCTGCAGCAAATGTGTCTGTGCTTCAAAATCCCCCAAGACGTCGTCAGCTTCCTGTTAGATTCAGAGATAATGGTTCAAATCCCACTGCAGACAAAGGGGAATCCTTTCACCTCGAGAACATCTCTGATGATGAGGAAGATGAAGCGGCCAACCCTCCTGCACTCACAGTAACGCCTGTTGTATGCCCTAGTCCACTCCAGACTGCGATGAATACTGCCAGAACTGACCCTCTGGCCACTGGTGGCCGAGCCAAACCACCTAAATCCTCTGCCGACGTTCATTTCTTCTATAGACAGGACCCTGTCACTTAGTCTAGAATCTATAAAGCCTGCGAGTGAGTATTACAGGCACTACAGGTCATTGGACACACACATTTAACGAGCATACCATCATTCATTTGGAAGAAGTAGAGCGCAACCACTGGCACATCCATGTTTCATTGCATTTGAAGACATTTTTGGATGATGGCTGGATGGTCGCGACCTTGCATCAACGGCTCAAGGATCCAGCTTACACCTTGGACTCACTCAGTACTCCCCCAAGTCCTAGCTCACTCACCAGTACCATCCTGTTAGCTCCAGATGGGCTGCCCTGGGGAAGGTTTCGTTCACATTGGACCTCTGGTCAGATTTGAACCTTTGCCCATTCATGGCTGTTACTGCCCACTGGATTGCTAGGGCAGACCATAGTTCAGTCCTCATCTTGAACACAGCATTGATAACCTTCCATCACGTCCCAGGAAGTCACACTGGAGAATTGCTAGCAGAAGTAATATTGCATCTTCTGGATCATGCTGGTGTGACCAAGAAGGTTAGTCTTTAGTTGTGCCATGTAGCATGCTCTAACTTTGTTTAGACTGGTCATTTCACCTTGGACAACACCTCCAACAACCAGGTTGCCATGCGGGAGCTGTCACACAAACTCGAGTCCCAGGGGATTGATTTCCCTCCCATTGACTGCAGAATCCTGTGTGTCCCCCACATCATTAACATATGTGTGAAGCACATCATCGAAGAATACCACACAGCTGACTATTCGCTTGTGCCCGACTATTGGGTCATTGGCAATCACACTATTGTAAAAGCGGATATCTCAAGGCCGTATCAGGGAAAGCTATTCTCTGAGCTAGGGACATTGTGCGCACAATTTGCACATCTAACCAGCGACATAATTTTTTCAGGGACACCATCATCACAGGTAACGAGAAGGAGTGGTTTCAAGACGACTTGGGTGTAAAACTACAGCTCCCCATTGTCGAACTCCTGCTTGATGAGTCAACTTGCTGGGATTCAGTCTATATCATGCTTAACCATTTGCGAACACTTCGCCAGGTAAGACATCACCCACTAAACATCTGACATGACTGATAGTTGCCCAGGCAATAGATTTATTCTTTGACTCTCCTACTCAATGCTCTATCAGCAAATTCAAACTGAGTTTGATGGAGTGGCAGTTCTTACAGGACGTTGAAGTAATCCTAGAGGTTAGTTTTAGTATATTCAAAATTTGTGCTTCATCTGACTGTGTCATATCAGGCGCCCCATGCTGCCCAACAATGCATGTCAGGCAAACGCACTCCCAAGCTGAGAAGTGCATTTCCAGCATTCAAAATGTTTATCGAGCGCTGGAAGCTTTTGGCCCAACATGTCCCACACTGTGACCCTCTTGTCCAGATAGGTTTGGATTGGGCTGATAAGTATGACGAGAGGATGGGCGCCACAAATGCCTATGCAGTTGCTATGTGTGAGTCCATCAATATCTTTTAGTAATGTATGGTTGCTCATGTTTGAGTTCATCAGTCATTGATCCTAGTATCTGAATGTCGGGGGTTCGGAGTCATTGGGGGGAACAAATGAATAAAGATGTAGATGAGCATATAATCCATCTGGTATGTCTACCATGCAACTTCAAAGGTCAAACTGATATTATCTCATGTAGATGCATCAAAAGCGAGCTGAAAATGGCTCAGCATATGTAGGGCCTTGAGCTAATGAAGTAGTACTTCAAGAACAACCACGCACGCTAGGCTTGTGCCTCTATGGACTACCTGACACCAATGTCCTGCCGCGTCATGACAGCATTGCCCAAACGGTCGAGCAAGAGTTCGAGGCCTACACTACAGCTAATCTTAGCCCCAAGACAACGGACATACTTGTGTTCTGGGAGGTGAGTGTCCTGCATCTCCATATGTTATACCTTTCGTCATTGACCACGAGGTGTTGACCAGGTTGCAGAGACATCATTTCCGACAATTTTTGGCATTGCAATGGACCATCTCCCAATACAGGCCTCCACTGTTCCATGCAAGCAAGTTTTTTTATCTAGTAGCGAAACTGACATGAAGAAACATAATTGCACAAGCCCGGTCCTGATGGAGGCTCTGCAGGTGGTAAAGTTCCTCCTGAAAAAAGAGCGAATCAACTTTACCAAAGGTTGGGCGGCATCGCAGAAGGATATGGAGTACAAGACATTGTGCGAACGACAGGCATCCAACACTGTTTTGACATTAACTAACAGTGGCATTACAGGTGATATATGCATCAATCTTCTCAGAGCTATCGCAGAGGATGAGTGTGACAACATCGATGATTTTCCTACTACCTATGAGCTATAATGTTTGCTTTCCCTACTTATCTCTTGTTTGCTCTATCTTTACGTGTTCTAGCTGCCTGGCTGTTTGCAATAGCAAACTTGTTCATTATTTACCTTTCCTTGACAGCCTGCGCTTCTTCTCGACAGGCCAAGTGCTCTCTCAGTCTTTACAAGTACTGGCTAATCACCTCTACTCACACTTTGCAATGCACCAACACTCATCAAACATTGCGGATGTCTGTCCAAACAGTTTGGACTTCTCAATTTAGCGATCTTTCACCACTTTGCCTGTTGTAGTGATGGTCGTGGTGTTGGGCTTGAAACCATGTATTTTCATACTCATCTCAACACCTGAAACATATGCACACATGTCCGATGCACCTTCGCACATGTCCGAGCCACTCTGTCACAACCCAATAACGAATTAACGCTGGGCAGAGACTAGGACTCAGACTAAGGTTATCACAACGAAAAGGATAATGAGCAGGTACGTCTTGGATTGCTACAGTGTAGATACAAGAGGTTTGAACTAGAGAACTATCGACCAAGACATGCTAACTATATACAACTATTGAAACGGAGATTGAAGCTGAGTTACAACTACTAGCCAATCATAAAATAGGAAAGAGAATCGTACCATAGAACATCGTAGAATATTAAAGAAGTATCATGTGACCATATCTTATCTTATCGTATCTTATCTAATCTAATCACAATCAAAGAACTCGTCTTCTTCATCAGTCACATCGAAGACACGTGTTGTGGGCGCTAAAGGTATTTCGGGAATGATAGACGCTTTCAAGGTAGGGTTAGGGTTTGGTTTAGACGCTGTATATTGACACTTAGGAAGATTCAGGAAAGAATAATGGTTTGTTAAAGGTACTTGTGACATTACCCCCTCTCTAAGGTGAGTGTCATCACGAACGAATGAAGGTCGGATATTCTTTTCTCTCCATCATTTGAAATCTTCCGTAAACAGTACTGAGCCCTTGATTCTTCGGTATTTTCCAGCTGCAGCTGTGGGATTGTTCTTATGGAACTCCGCTAAAGGAATTGGGGCGTTCTTCAAATTCTCTTCTGGCTCCCAAGATGACTCTTCCTTCGGGTATCCTTCCCATTTCACTAGGTATTGCAGCTTTCCTTGGAACAGTCGGCTATCTAGTACTTCTTCTACAGCAAATTCTTCCCAATCATCAATCAATTCTGGAGGTGGTCGGTTGGGAGGAGGATGAGGAATCAATCGAGATGCGTGATATGGCGTAAGCAATTCTACGTGGAAAACCAGGTGAATCTGATATTTTTCCGGTAATTTCAATTTGTAGTTCACTTCACCGATCTTCTCTAGTATTTCGAAGGGACCTAGACGACGATCTGACAGCTTTTGACTCGGACGACGTTGT
>NW_024542234.1:0-37592 GCF_016758785.1 Suillus bovinus
GTGACGCTGATGTCGAGTGGAGTTGAGTGTATATCGCTGTACAGCTGTGGTCTAATGGCATGCGGAGGGCGATCCACAAACCGGATTCCGGAAGGCGCCCGACCTGACGAGTATGAGGTGCCAGGTTGGGAACTGATGGTCCCGAGATGGATTGACCGGAAAACGCGACATGCCATTGAGTTTTCAAGGGCGATGTTGGGAAGCGATAAAAAAGCGTGGTATACAGGAGGTGCGGTAGGAACTAGGATCATGATCATGGTTGCCACGTTCAATCCAACAGTGGCCCTGTGCAAGACGTATTGATAAGCGTCATCAATACGATTCGAAGTTTTGTACGTACAAATAATATGCCTGACCACTTTGCAACAGGGTTTTAGAGAGCCTGGGGAGTCCATCTCCTTTATAGAAGGAACGAACACGGGTGCCCCAGGATTCAGCAGTAAAGTTATTGAGTGCGAGGCGCCATGAAATGAAAAGGAAGACGAGAGTGTCGCTGCAGGCGTTTATGATAACACAGCAAAGCACCTGGTGCTACAGATGTTTGAATGCAATAATCTGTCGTTCCTATGTGATCTCCTTTAAGCGTAAATGGGAGTGCAATCGCAGCACCCAATGTCCCCAGCCATAATGTTCCGATATGAGTGTGACGATGATTGAACGGTCGTAGACCGCACGGACCCTAAAGAAGAATAATGCCGCTGTAGCGGGTGCTGCAAAGGGATAGCTGAAACCAATGATCCAAAGATAGTTTGGCAAGATCCGTGAACCGGAAGTGCTACATAGTATAGAAAGTCAGGAATTTACGCTGGTGATTACTATGAACAGACGGTACCTTGAAAGACTGTAGCGATGATAATATAGGCTAGAGTGCCAAATCTGCGGACAGTAAGCAGTAAACTCGATCTATTTCGATGGAAGAGATTACCTTGATAGCACGTAGGCGATAACTGGAAGGCGAATTCCTGTTTTTCGGAAGATTCGGATTTCATCTGGTAAAGATATAGTCCAGTCCCACAAGAACGCCTAGAGATCGTGCGTCAAATCCTGCCACGCATTATGGAAGTAAGACGAACAAACCCCGACTGTAGCCCAGTAGAGATATCGAGACACCTCGAGCTGCATTGCTGACTCAGGAGCTAAAAATGCTAGAGATGTGCAAGGGTTTGGTATCTCTGCAGTGGGGGTGCAGTTTGCGGCCATGATGGTGGAGGGACTGAGGGAGACGATTCGGCTCTATTCTTAATTGAATTATAGTATGCACTGTTGCGCCTGTATCAACATGCATGAAAGCCTACCCGAATTAAAAGGAAATTGATGGACTATTATAGTATAGATCTGATGGACCAGAGCCTAAGGCCTTGAGGTCCAACGGGCACCCACGGCTCGGAGGAAGTGATCCCTAGTTCGAAGCAAGTTACGTCATGTATGGGTTAGTTAAGTTTAGTCCAGGGAATGAGGCCAGCTGCATAGGGTAACCACGACCCACCAGCATGGTCTTGAGAACGTGCTACCTAAACCCGAGAGATGACTTGACAAAGTTTTTTTATACAGGACCCCATGTGAGCGACTCGAATCTTCAGTAAAACCAGTCATTTTTCATGTCTCCCAACCCAAATACCGCGGTACACTTCAAGCGGGAAATAAACGCCGAATCGACGAGTCAGTTCCTTAAATCCAAATATATCGCGCAGCTGCATTTCCGGGTCCGAAGATATCTCGAAGATACGCCAGTGGTTCATGGGAATGGCACATCTGGCTCGAGAGCGTGAGCAGAGATACCCTTTGGTGGTAATGTAACCTGTATGTACAGATACGCACCACGACGTACACTGTAACGATATAGTGGGATTTCGGCGAAGGACAGGTGACAGTGAGATTGCGACAACTTCATTGCATTTTGAGATACTAGTCCGAGTCAACAGTCTTCTTGATACCGAGTAGATGTCTGCCATCAGTGCAAAACAGGTGTACGCGAGCCTTTAAATGTTAGAAGGGAGACTTAACGTGCGTGGTCGCCGTGACTGTGCTTAAGCGCTCAAACCTATTGCTTACGGGGTCCCACTTAGAGACATTGCAAATTTGCAACACCTCAGGATCAGTGTGGTTCCTAACAACTACTGAGCCTCGCTAGGCACAACACATGATACTATGCAGATATCACATGCTTCTCACAGGTCAGATCATCACTTGTGGCCGCATCAGAATCGCAATATGTACATGCTTGTTCCCGTCGTCTTATCATGCACTAAATGTAAGCTTCGTCACCAACTTCCCAGTATACCACCAGTAAAAAGCCTTCCCCAAACCTTTGGGACGTCAATGAAGGGTACCTCCACAATGTCCTCAGTGCCTTCAAGCGTGATCTCTCCCCGCTGAACTGCTCCAGCAATGTCTGGAAAGGCTTCCGTGGCCACTCTGTTAGGCCCGTCCTTCGGGAACATGAAATCAAGCACAACGAAGCCTTTGATAGACAAGCGGTTGGTGATTACTTCGATCCAGGTGGTACCCATCGTAGGTAATTTCCCTGAGTCCTTATTGTATCCTGGAAAGGACAGTCAATAACTATGCATACCAGCTGAATGCATATTCTTCTAACCTGAAATGGCGCCACAAGCTGCGATACGGCCATGCGCTTTGATTCGTGGAATCACTTGATCAAGGACAAAACCGCTAATGCATTTGATTTAGCTAACAGAAGCAAAATCTCCTGCTGATCTAGCTTACCCCACACTGCATGGCGAAAGGTGGTAAGTAGATATTCAAGATATAGGGAGTACAAATAGCTCACTTGTCAAAGTATGCATCCACAAAGTCCGAGGTGGCGTCGATAAGATCTTGAGGGAATGTATCTGATTTATAATTGAGGGCCACATCTGCACCGAGCTCCTTGATCCATTGGCATTTTTTGTCTGATCCCGTGATTGCAATCACTTTTTTGGCCTTGAGCACTTTCTTGGCGTATTGAACGACGACATTCCCGACCGCACTATTTCCACGCTTTTAGCGGACAACACAAGCATACAGGCCAAGACAAACTCACCCCGCAGCCGCGCTGACAATCAGCGACTCTCCTTCCTTGAGCTTTAAAATATCCAGCAGACCATCTATGAACATGTCAAGCAAAGGATGATACCACGCATTGATGACAATTTACAGTACGCAGTAAATCCAGGGACTCCAAAAAGACCGATAGCGGCAGTGGGCGACACATTTTCAGCACCCTAGTCAGGTCAGCGATGTGATAACAAGAGAAAGCGTTTGCGTACATCACGGGTGGCATGAGGATGGGCCTATTTTGATCACAGCGTATCGTCGCCACCCAGCAGTCAAACAGTAAACCAGGTCGTTTACCTTAAATCCATGGCCGGTGTTGTCCTTGATTGCGAGAACACGAGCGATGGAATGTGTCGCCATTACATCGCCCTCACGCACAGGAGCGGTGTAAAGGCGCTCTGGCAAGACACCTTTCTGGATCCATCCTAGAGAACATGGTCACCATCGACTGAGATCCAACCTTGAATATAATATAAACCTCGTTGTGCAGGGTCATTGGAGATGTACAACGTTTCCACGAGCATTTCACCATCCTCAACATGAGGCAGAGGTCTTCTGTCAAGGCAAACGTTGCATCATCAGAAAATCAAGAACTACAGAGTCTTGAGGGGAATTCTTGATACGCCAAACTGGTGTGTGCGTTGGGAGGGACATGTCGACTTGATGGATGCAAGAGGCTTAGACAGTGGCCCGCAATATAAGTGGACATTATCTTGACGCCTGTGATTGTGATCAGTCCAACGCATCAATTCACTTGATGGGCTATCCACGGACCACAGCATTCTCAGAATGGCAGTACTCGTCTGATGCCACAGCTAAGGCTCGGTTGCTCCGACTTCGAAGGTCACATGGATACCCTTAGATCACGATCACCGTTTATCAAACTCCGACTCGCCCAAATGTTTCATCCGGAATTCGAAATGACACTCACTTCTAAGCAGAAGACCACAATCATCACTTATCAAAAGAAGTATGATGCTTACAGTGAGCTTACGACGCTGGTGATTCGGAGCAACACGATTGGTGGAACAGATTCTCGAGGACATCTGGGACTGTCCGTATACGGCAAACTCCGTAACTCAGCGAAAACCGGACACATGGGCCGCATGCGGATTTGTAGTACTAGATATACCCACGAGTTTGTGCTCACCTAGTGTTCGTGTTTTGAGCTAGCACATGCAAATCATCATGAATTGTTTTGGTCTATTCAATATTGTAATCGTAATGGCAGTTAACCGCCAGACCCTGACTCCACCTGGCAATAGTGCATGTCTCGCCTCGTCTCAACTTACCAGTCACATTCTTGCTTATTTGAGACTTCTGTCACAGATATTTTATGTGTGAGTAGGAAGGATATCAAGAAAGTATGGCACTGGATCAGTTCAACAATTATACACACACATACATATGACACACACAAATGCTGAACACACACAGGTCTTGTATTGTACAAAATTCAGTACTATATGGTCAGCTATGTTGTTCTAGCTAATGGGTCTTGAATCATTAGGTCACTGCAGCCCTTGCAAAGTTCTCACTAGACTAACCAAGCCATCAGATGACTAGGGATTGGCACAGGTGTGTCGAAGGTCAGACCCACACCCATACCAGCGGATATGTGGGAGAGGTCTTTGCAGGCTTTACAAGGGCAGGTAGGTGACCAAAAATGTTAGTAGTATCATCATCCTGTAGTGCCAGATTTAAATACAAAAAATAACAATAACATAATGAACAAACTGATGGTGCACCTGGGCTATTGGGTCACCTGAGTCTTCCGATGTTTGAGTGCATACGAGTGCTCATACAGGCCAATCTGTGTGACTGACCAGGCGCAAAGCCAGCACATTGCTGTGAAGTGTGATAGCCTCATCTGAGTCTTTGTCATTGCCTCGATGGCAAAAGCGGGTGGAGAGTTGAGTCACAAGATTGTTTAATGACATGGACCAATCTGTGTGATCAATTAGGAGAAAAGCAACTGCTTCACTGTGAAGCGCGATGCAAAGACCAGAAGTATAGATCTGTAGGCATTGATAAGTTTGCGAGAGAACAGGTAAGTGCAAAGATGCTTTGCAGTAAGAATATAGAAAAATGATAAAAAGTTAGAACATACCTTGAGTCTCAGTGTCACCAGCACTGGTCCCCTGTAACTCCCTCATGGCTTATGGTGAACTCCGGTAGTAGAAGTGATATTAACTTTGAGAATGAATGCAATAGTGGTACTCAAAGTAAAAATTATGACCTCACTAAACAGCGCTAAACTCAGCAAAAGTTCAACAAAACTTGTGCAAGAACAGCCACCATGACATGCGCACACTCAGCATCATTTTGGACTTCAAAAAACATGCCTGCCCTTTGACCCCCATGTCTTTGTCATTCTGTATGCCTCAAGCACTTGCAGAGATTCTCAAAGCCTACCCAAGCTATGCAACACAATATTCAGGGACCTATTAGCCCAGCCAAGGCAAACTCGAGGCTCATAAGGTAGTACTAGCACTAATGCTCCAGATCATGCCACTCAGGCACCCAAATTTGCTGTCCAGTGGCAGGCCAATCATCCCACACCCAGAGGGTTATGACCATGTCTGTTCAATCCAGCAGACTGCTGGGTTCTGTTCTTCTCGGATGGGAAACAATTGCATGTTGATGGTGATTGCCCCCCCTCAGGCAAGGATAAGCTGTGATATGTTTGGTAATCACTATGCATGTTTTCAAGGATGATCATGAGTATGTTGTAAAGAGTAAATCTCTGCTGGGCTCAGCAGAAACTGTACTACCTAGTTAACAATATTTAGGTAGATCTTAGCACAACCTATGCTGCTATACTTGCAGGGCAAGTGTGTTCAATCCTAAAGGGATTGCTAATTGGTATTAGTATAAAATGTGTCAGTAATGCAAATAGAAAATGTCTGATGCTGTGAAATGATGTCCGAAGGTACTGATGATGTCCAAAGGTACTTATCCGATGTCCGAAGCCAAAGTGCGATGTCCAAGATTTTGAACTTTGGACTTCACGATAATAGGTCAGAAACTTTATAATGAGTGTCAGATTGCGAGCAGTATGCGCAAGTATAACAAGTGACAGAGTGTTACGACTTGGATGGTATCTGTTGGCGACGCTCAAACAGAGCTTGTGTCGTCAACGGTCTGTGGACGTCCTTGGGCTAGCCCAAGGTTAGGGGTCGTACTTGGCGTGTCTTTGGCAAGTACGATTTGACGCCTATGTCCAAATCGGGTAGCTTATGTCACGCGGGTGCGAGACGATAAGCTATATCGGCCTAGGCTTACGACACCCGAAGGTTTAATCGTAAGGATTGTCGTTAATTAGAAGGACAGAAAGTCCGACTAGTTAACAGGGGCTTTGCTCGTCGACGAAGTCGATGAGTAAAGGTCGAGACTATAGGCTTATCCGCGAAGAGCAGATAAGAAGATAGAATATAGACTGCTGGCGAAGCAGAAGGATCACTCTGGTGAGAGTAGGAGGTCAAGAACCAAGTAGATTCAAGTTAGGGAATATGGTACATGGTAGCGAGTTTATATAGAGGACAGGGGACGTATTAGTGGATGATAACTCGTACTACCGGGAGAGGCAATCGGTAAAGGGTAAGACCATAATAGGAAGGCACGTTCGATCTAGGTAGAACGTGCTGGATAAGAAAGTGAGTCAAAGATCAGAATGAGAAGTGAAACACGCAGGGGCACGATCGTGCAACTGCGGATCTAAGTATAAGTCGCATGTGCGACTGCGCACTGAGTCAGAGATCAAGAAAGGAAAATAGGGCAAAGGGGATGCGTCATGCATCGTGTCATAGGTTACCGTCCAGACGGTAAGGGTCAGGGGACTGTCCGCAGGATCAGTCAGGTGGTGAAACGGAGCATGGGTATGCTTCGTCAGCGAAAGGATCCAGCCAAATGTACTGGCTTTGCTGAAGTGACAGGTAGAGGGCGAAAGGGAATGCAAGGATGACGAGGATGACAAGGGTAAGGTCGGGGTAAGGGTATGATGCGAGGGCTGATACGAGGAGGATCAGGAGAAAAATAGTAGGGGCCCAAGCGTCTAGATGTTCTTGTAACATTACCCCGGTTTCTAGGACTGAAATCAACGAGTTCAGTTATCCATGTTGTCATACCAGGAGGGGTCGCAGTCGAGGTCACGGAGTATGTCCATGGCTTCTAAAGCATTCTCTTCTCTATCTTGTTCGAGTCGTGCAGCATCATGATCATATGCTGCTTCTAACTGACGCATGTCAGTGTAGAACATTTCTGAGGATATTCCTCGACAAAGGATCTTCTTGCCGTGAAGGCGAAGGCAGAAAGGGGTGAGATGTCCGGGGGCGAACAGTCCACAAATGTGACAGAAGTATCGCTCGCATTGTTTTCTGCTTGTGGCCGTACTGGTGGCAGACCCTGCACTTAAAGTTACACTGGTAGGGTTGTGGGGTCGTCCTAGTGTGCGTTTCGTTAAGTATCTGTTGCCTGGTGGGATCTTGGCCCGGTACATGTCGAGTGGTAGGTAGTCCGAGTGCAAGGATGCGCTCGGTATTCAATCGGCGACTTCGTCGGGGGTCTTCGTGTGGGTGGAGGAACAGGGACAGGGGTATCGTCCCTGATGATAGGTGACCCGATAGATAATATCGGTATGTCATCGGTAGAGGTGAACCCTGGAGGGGGAGTGGTAAGACGAGCTTCCAAGCTCGGTTTGTCTTCTTCGTTCGTCTTTCTCCAAGGTGGTGTGCGAGTTTCCTTACTCGACTTTTCTTCTTCGTGCTTCTTCTTCCCTTTATAGGGAGCAGGTAACGGGTCGTTGGCTACGACCTCGTCATTGATGATGGCAGGCTCGGAGTTCTTCGAGCTCGTCGCTAGTCATCATCCTGTACTGCTCTTCTTCGTGTTCTGCGAACATCTTGTCGATTTCTTCTGATGTGAGGTTGGTGGGGATAAGGTTGGATCGTTCAGGAGGGGGAGTTGGAGCACTGCGCTCGGCAGTACGCTCGACAACGGTTGCCTGTACAGGCGGTTGGTTATATGCGATTTCTTCTTCTATCTTGACAACTACGTCGCCGAAATTCCTGGATGTGAGAAGGTTCAAGAGGGCCCTCTTGGCCTTCGTGACGGAGTATCGGGTGATTGGACTATGGGGAAGGATGCCGTATGGTCCGGTTGTGAAAGCGACAGTGTCAACTGCCCGAAACGCGTTGACAAGCTCCAGGAGAACCGTGTCTTTGGTACGGTCAATATAGCTGTCGAGTCTAAGCGCGTACTGCGCGTCGAGAATAATGGCCTCCCAGAATGCCTTCTGAGAGTCCGGGGTCTGCGTGAAAGGAACGGTGAACTCGTGAATGAGTTCGACGATGGAGGGTGTGGAACCGAGGGAGATGGAGGAGGCATTGGACGAAGTGGTAGACATGGAGATGATGGTAGCTGGTTAACAACTGAGGAGCTTTGTTGTCAGCTTGAGTCTCTTCTTATAGTCCTTGAGCATCTCCGCTGCGGACTTCAAGTCCTTCTCTGGGATCCACGTTCGTTCGGAGGGTGGATAACCAACCCAGGAGACCAGGTATCGGTGTTTCGTTCCGGTACCCCTGTGTTGGAGGATCGCTTCTATTTCGTAATGTTCTTCCCCGTCGATCAGGTCCGGTGGCGGTTCAGTATAGTTTGGGCCATGCACGTCCGTCTCCTGATAGGAGGATAATTCTGATGCATGGAACGTGGGGTGAACACGCCAGGTGGCAGGGAGTTCGAGGGTGAACGTGATAGGGGAAAGGACCTGTTTAACGGTAAAGGGTCCGTATCGTTTCGGTGCGAGTTTCTTTGAAGGGAAGTGGGTGATCAAATGCGCAGCAGACAGCCACACCTTGTCCCCAACCTTCCAAGGCTGGTACTTTCGCCCGAACGTGCGTTCTGCCATGCGTTGCTGCGCAAGGCTATGACATGCGAGGGCTTCTTCACGGATCTTCGCGAGTTTCTTGACTCGGTCTTCTGCTGCTGGCAGAGCTGAGTCGGGGAAGGCGTAAGGTATGCCTTTGGGTTCATAACCCATCATGAGGTAGAACGGGGATGCGTTCCGAGCGGAGTGTCGTCTGGAATTGTGGACGAATTCGGCCATGGGAAGGTGTTTGGCCCAATCGTTAGGAGTTGTCCTACAATAGATCCGAAGGTATGTCTCCAGCTCCTGGTTCATTCGTTCTGTCTGCCCATCCGTCTGAGGGTGATAGGCAGTGGAGAGGGCTACCTGGTAGTCCAGGAGCCGTCCGAGTTCTTTTGCTAGCTTTGAGGCGAATTGTGGGCCTCGATCGGAGATGATCTTGTCGTATAGTCTGAATCGCATAAACACCTTTTTGTAAAATAATTCAGCAACGCCTTCTGCAGTGATGGTTTTCTTGCAAGGCGAGAAAATTACCCCCTTCGTAAGCCCATGGTCGACCACGACCATAATGGAATCATAGCCGGCGCTCTCCGGAAGATCAGTGATAAGATAAGATCGACTGAAACTTGGGAGAACGGTGTCTTAATAACCGAGGGTCTTATATAAAGTTGTGTAAATGTAATGACACCACAATTACACTTTGGATAAGACTGCTTGCCAGTCCTCGATTAACACGGTCTACGACTTTTCCTATTTCGTGGTAGATAACGTGTGAGTTCTTGGGAGGCTCGCTAAACTAATCTTTTATTAAGATCAACCTAGCCGGAGCTTTACTTTTCTTAATTGAAACTCAAATCTCTTGTCTAGGAATAAGCTTCTAGACACGTAATTCGGTTTCTGAAATGTATTTGCCTAGGAAATCTCCTTCTAGGCTCTGGACTTGGATACTGGAACTAGTGAGACGTGGTCTCAAATATATGAAATATGACCAAGATTGCTTGGTCTATGGACACCTGACTGTGAGACAATGGTCTCAAATATACGATATATATTCAAGATCGCTTGAACAAAGGGGACTATAACTTGACCAAGATCGCTTGGTCTATGGGACAACTAGTGAGACGTGGTCTCAACAATATGATAGATGACTAAGATCGCTTAGTCAAAGGGCACAGAGCAATGAGACAAAGGGATCTCAAAGACAATATATATGACCAAGAACGCTTGGTCTATGGCACTAATAAGTTTCTAAGGTAAGAAACTTATAATCTCAAGGGAATTCTTTTCCCTGCACTTGTCTCACTTCAAAGGGACTAACTTTGCAAGTGAAATATCTGAGAGGCAGATTGCTACAAATGGGAGATCATATATTTTTGGGGGAGAATGGGCTCTCCTTATATACATTTTGTGTGGGAAAGTAACCTAGGTTCACAAACAATAAAAAATAAGGAGGACCAATCAAAATATTGGGTCAAACCCAATAAAAGAATAAAATACAAGTGAAAGATGGAGCTATGACATCATTGTGGAGCAGAACATTCTGGAATGTGGAGTAATGACATCATAATGACATCAAGAGTGACATCATTGTGGAGCAAAAGATTCCAGAACCTTCCATGAGTGAGTCAGAGTGAGTCATTGTGGAGCAGAATATTCTAGAAGGAAATGACATCATGAATGATGTCATTGTAGAGTAGAATAATCTAGAGCTTGATGACATAATATCTTTCAACAGAATACCTGCAGGAGTATCTGTGGAGTCTTATGACATCATAATGACATCATACCCTATGGGTACAATTTTATGAAGTGTCAGGTGAGTCAAAGCATCCTAATGAAAAAGTAAAGTAAAGAAACACTAGAGAAAAGTAGGTAGCAAAAATAAGACAGTTGGCAGGAATTGAAACACAGTCAAAAAAATAATGCAGTTGGCAGGAATTGAAACATGGTCTTTTTGGATAGGTTTTTTATTGGCTTTGTACTTTTCTCTATGGTTTTCTCTAGCCAAAGTGAATAAGCCAAAGGCAAGGCTATACCTTAACCTTCATTTCCCTTCTCACATCAACTAGGTCTAAATGTGATTCCTATCTCACATTAGACTTTTTCCGTCAAAACATATTCAGATCATGAAACTTGGGGAAAACTGGAAATATGGACCATGGTTTGAAACCAAGGTATGGGTTGACTAGTCTGAGGACTAAGCTAGCAGACTTTATCTTTTGAGGGTCACCTAGTATTCATGTCCATGCATGATTCCCACATCATGCAGGACATTGGATGAAGGTGCCCATGCCGGGCCACCAATAGCTTTTCTTGATGTTCCATTCGGTGTTGGAATGTCCGGGGTGCCCGGCAGTCAGGTGATCATGGTGGAGCTCCAGAATGCGCTTCCGGAGGTCAGGGGGAACGTAGGCTCTGTCCTTAAAATAAAGGATGCCTTCATCCATGCACCAGTCTGACAAGGCAGACTTCATGGGGGGAGCGCAGAGGCCGTTTAAGGCGTCAGCTGCTGTCTGTATAGTGAGATCAGCAGGGTTATCGTTCGCTGCTTTGAATTTTGACGCTAGGGCAGTGTCAATAAGTTTAACAAAGAGCGAATCTGGGAGGAGGACAACGTCCTCGTTATCACGATCCGAATTGTCATGATCCGGTCGTCGGGAAAGGGCATCGGGTGCAGCAAGCTTGCTGCCCGGGACATGGTGGAATTGAAGGTCGTACTCGCAGAGGGTGAGCTGCCAGCGGGCTTGTCGGCATGTCAGCGTCTGAGAGGAACAGAAGTAGAGGAGATTCTTGTGATCGGTGAAGACGATCACCGGATGGGGATTGCCTTCAAGGAAGTGTCTCCATGCCTTCAGGGCACAGATAACCGCAAGAAGCTCTTGGTCGTAAATCTGATAATTCCGTTCCGCAGCGTTGAGAGACTGCGAGAGATATCCACATGGGTGGTAAGACCCATTGTCATCGGTTTGCAGGAGGACTGCTCCTGTCGCAAATAGCGATGCATCTGTGGCCAATGCGAATTGGCAAGAGGGGTAGGGGTTCCGGAGTACAGGTTTGGTGGTGAAACACTGCTTTAGCTTCTGGAACGAAGCTTCGCAGTCAGGGGACCAGGAAAACACGGTGTCTTTCTTTGTGAGGTCGAGGAGGGGGCGAGCGAGGTCGGAATAATGGGAGATGAAATGACGGTAGAAATTGCAGAATCCTAGGAAGAATCTGACTTCTTTCACCGTCAATGGAGTCTGCCATTCACTAATCCCCTTGAGTTTTGCCGGGTCCATGGCAACCTGTCCAGGTCGGATGATCATCCCAAGGTACTCTACCTCTTGGGAGTCGAAGGTGCACTTTTTGGGTTTGAGGAAGAGCTGCTCCTGACGGAGCTTCTCTAAAACCCTACGGGTGCGCATCTGGTGTTCTGCAAGGTCAGAAGAGAATATTAGGATGTCGTCCATATAGACGATGAGCCATCCTTCATCTATCTCCTTGCTGAACGTCTGGTTCATGTAGGCCTGGAACGTCGCTGGCGAGTTGCAGAGCCCAAAAGATGTCGAGAAGGCTGCCTTCCATCTGTCGTCGGGGTGGATTAAAATATTGTTGTATCCAGAGCGCACGTCCACTTTGGTGAAGTATTTCGCGTCCTTAAGTTTGGCGATAAGGGGCGGAATGAGGGGAAGTGGGTATGCGTTCTTGATAGTCCATTCGTTAATGTACCGGTAGTCTTGACAGGGGCGAAGGGAGCCATCCTTCTTTCCTACAAAGAAGAAGCCTGAGGCTTGAGGCGACTTCGATGGTTGGATAAAATCTTTCTGGATATGTTCATCCAGAAACACTTTAACCGCTTCTGTTTCTTTCGGAGAGAGCGGGTAAGCACGGGAAGATTTTGGGATAAAACCTTCCTTCGTTTCGATTCGGTGGTCTACACCAGGCCTCGACGGTGGAAGTTTGTTGAGACCGTCTTTCGCAAATATATCTGTGAAGTCATGAAGATATCCAGGGACAAGCTCTTCGAATGGTTTCTTCTTCGTTTCTTGAGCTTTGTCCTTGGCGAATTCTTGCGCCTTGTTACTGGTTTTCGTATACTCCTCCTTTGCCATAGCAAGGATCCAAATATTGCGAAGGGGAGTCTTTCTTGTCTTCGTGGTCTCCGTCTTGGAGGTCCCATCCCTAGTTAGGGGAGTGTCGAAGGTGAGGTTCTCGATCAGTCTGACCGAAGAACCATCAGCCGAGTATTCTATAAGAATCTCGTCGTCAGTCAAAGGGTAAGTCGCAACTTCCTTGACTTTGGGTAGGGGGTCGATCTTCCCTACCCAGATGTCAGTTTCTTGAGGCATTTCGAAATGCTTTTCTTCGGTGGTTACCTCCTTGGCAGGTTTTGCCTTCTTCGTCTTCTTTTTCTTCTTTTTGCGTCGAATTTCTTCGAGTACGTGTTCCATACCCAGGGGGAGTGACTTGAGAGGCTTAAAAGGGGCCTCTTCCTCGTCCTCGATGATTGGTCGGAGACCTTCAAATCAGTAGGGGGTTACCCCATTCTTTCTTCGAATTTTGTTGAGTAGTTTCTCAACGTATCTGGATCTGGGTGTGGGGAGCATTGTGATTTTGTTGCGTCCCCAATCAATATCCGGTTTCATGGCGGATAGCCAGGGTTTCCCTAGCAGGATTTTGTCTCGTTCGGAAAGTCTGGTGACAGTTAAACTTTCCCCACATGGTTCGTCCGTCGAGTCGGACGAAGAGCATGCAGTATCGGGTGACCTTCCCAGCAGTGGATTGGCTTCCATCTACCGTAGTGATGCGGAAGGGTTTCTTCAGGAGGTGGGTTTCTAATATTGTGCTTCTTTACGAAGGTGTCACAAATAAATGTTCCCCCAGCCCCTGAGTCGATGATGGCTGTTGTTGCAACGGTTTTCGTACTCGTGGAAGAGAAAAGTGTCACCGGGACACGGAATTCATTTTCTTTTCCTACAGTATGAGTACACAGGATATCTAAGGAGGGGACGCACGTTGCTTTTGCGGTCCTCCGCTCTAAAAATCCTCTGCTTCTTGGAGCCGGTTGGTCTCCATGTCGTCTCCGGAGCTTTCGTCATCACTGCTGTCTCTACCAGTCGTTACCGGAGTCTTTCCTTTGGTATCTTTCTTCTCTCCACGTCGTATCTTCGGGTGGAATCTGGGGTCGTTGGCTCTAGTGGCCATGCTCTTTGCATGAGAAGCAAAGGCCCTTCTTGTAGCAATCGTCTTTCTCTGCCTGAGAGAGGGTGCGGTCTACGTCCATAGCGTTAGGGTCTCTGGACGATGAGACATTAGGCTTGGGGTAGTGCTTGGAACCACGGAGGGGCATATCGGGAGTGTTGGTTTCGGGAGTTGGCAGAGACGGCCTTGCTCCTGCGGTAGTTAGCATCGAGCTGAACCGCAGAAGTGTACCACTTTTCGATAGTGTCAGGAAGTGTCTCCTTCCTGTAGATTGCTTCGTGAAGGCTAGGGTTCAAGCCTTTCTCAAAGAAGTGTGAGAGTGTCACGCCTTCCTTGATATTGGCGATGGTAGCCAACATTTTGAACCTCGAGATGTAGTCCGTAACATTGTTTCCCATTCTGAGTTCGGCGATTTCGGTGAGGGCATTCACCTGCTTATCAACGGGTTGAAATGCAAGGTTGAATCCTTTCTCGAATTCGGCAAAGGTTCCGAATTTCGGGGGGTTGGTGCTGAAAGCTTTGCAATAGAAGTTGTCAGCCCATGCTTTAGCGCTGTTCTTTGTCATTAATGACAGGGCGACTGTGACCATGGTCTGCTTGCTGTTATAGATGGTATAATTGATGAGAAAATACACCTTTAAGCTGTAGAGCCATCGTTGCATGTCGTCGGTGTTACCATCGAAGTCCGTTGGTGCTCCTGCTTTGAGTTCAGGGGCACGGATGATGACAGCAGTGGAGGAGGATGATGGGTTAGACATTCTTGTCTTCGGATTGGCGCTAGTGTTTCGGGGAGGTACTTCGTCTGGAAAGTCCTCTTCAGAAGTCGGAGTGTTTCCGAGATCTTCTTCGTCGTTCAGTCCCTTGTCTGAGTGGTACTGCTCTGTCGGTGAGGTGGGAGAGCTAAACTGTCCGTCTACCTCTTCTTCGTCAGGATCTTCCTGATTCGGGTCGCGCTCCCAAGAGAACTTGCGTGTCCAGGGAGTGGTCGTCTTGTATCTGTTTCTGTCCTTGATAGGTGTCAAGGGCTAGAAGGTAACTTGAATCTTTTGTTACGACTTGGATGGTATCTGTTGGCGATGCTCAAACAGAGCGTGTGTCGTCAACGGTCGAGGACGTCCTTGGGCTAGCCCAAGGTTAGGGGTCTTACTTGGCGAGGCTTCGGCAAGTAAGATTTGACGCCTATGTCCAAATCGGGTAGCTTATGTCAAGCACGTGCGAGACAATAAGCTATATTGGCCTAGGCTTACGACACCCGAAGGTTAATCGTAAGATCGTCATTAATTAGAAGGATGGAAGTCTGACTAGTTAACAGGGGCTTTGCTCATTGACGAAAGTCGATGAGTAAAGATCGAGACTATAGGCTTATCCGCGAAGAGCAGATAAGAAGATAGAATATAGACTGCTGGCTAGGCAGAAGGGATCACTCTGGTGAGAGTAGGAGGTCAAGAACCAAGTAGATTCAAGTTAAGGAATATAGTACATGGTAGCGAGTTTATATAGAAGACAGGAGATGTATTAGTGGGTGATAACTTGTACTACCAAGAGAGGCAAACGGTAAAGGGTGTAACCATAAAAGGAAAGCACATTCGCGTTGAGACACGGGCGAGGAAGAACGTGCTAGGTAAGAAAGTGAGTCAGAGGTCAAAATAAGAAGTGAAACGCGCAGGGGCACGATCGTGCAACTGCGGATCTAAGTATAAGTTGCATGTGCGACTGCGCACTGAGTCAGAGATCAAGAAAGGGAAAAGGCAAAGGGGATGCATCATGCATCATATCATAGGTTACCGTCCGGACAGTAAGGGCAAGGGGACTGTCCACAGGATCAGTCAGGTGGAGGAATGGAGCATGGGTATGCTTCATCAGCAAAAGGATCCGGCCAAATGTACTGGCTTTGCTGGAGCGACAGGTAGAGGGCGAACGGGAATGTGAGAATGACAAGGATGACGAGGGTAAGGTCGGGGTAGGGGTATGACACGAGGGCTGATACGAGGAGGATGAGGAGAAAAATGGTAGGGGCCCAAGCGTCTAGATGTTCTTGTAACAGTAAGGGCAAGGGGACTGTCCACAGGATCAGTCAGGTGGTGGAACAGAGCATGGGTATGCTTTGTCAGCGAAAGGGTCCGGCCAGATGTACTGGCTCTGCTGAAGTGATAGGTAGAGGGCAAAAGGGAATGCGAGGATGACAAGGATAACGAGGGTGAGGTCGGGGTAAGGGTATGATGCGAGGGCTGATACGAGAAGGATGAGGAGAAAAATGGTAGGGGCCCAAGCGTCTAGATGTTCTTGTAACACAGAGTATGACGGTGAATGAATGGTAATATTTCGCAATGCAACTAAGAACTATGAGAATATTCTGGGTGATCCACAGAGTCAGGAAACAGCTCCTAACTACTGGATGATAACATCAGGAAAAACTATTGTTCTATATAGGTGCTACACTATGCTATAGCTGGTATAGTGTAGTATAGGCTATGTACAACTATGGGGCACTATATGTCACTATAGGAAACTTCATATGATATAATTAAAAGAATTTTACCATAAAGTTTGATATGCATATTTGGAAGTAAAACTATTAAGAAAAAATATATCACATCTATCTAAAACACTATCTGAGGTCCATTCCATAGGTAAAGCTGTACATCCAAAGTTTGGAATGAGTTGACATGTCTGTCTAATAGAAGATAGAGATATCACTTGACCTGGCGTAAACCCATCTGCATGAGATAGACATTTCTTGACAAAATACATTTCATGATAATCTTCAGCAGCAGGCTTTAAAGGTGCATGCCACTCAACATAAGCCAGTGGATCCTTAGTCCAAGCAGGAGTAATGGAGCCATATACTTGTGAAGGTAATTTGAAAATGACCTTCAAGCGTCCAATTCTAGTGCCTATAGATAGAGTTAGATTACTCACTGCCAGCATAAAATATTTAATAAAAACTTACCTTTAAGACCAGTGGTTTCACAATCTGATGTATCCATCACAACCACAGTGTCGAAACAGCCAGGTTTACCTCCTAAAGAAGGTTTGGCTTTGACTGTATGTGTCTCCTCATGGTCGAAATCATTGTCGTTTCCTAAGGAGTCAAAACAAAACTTAAACCCATAATAAATGTCTATATGACTAAAAGGTGGATCCATGTGTCACAGTTGTCCTCTTGAGTGTGGATCAGGAAGCTGTGAATTGAGATAGGAAATAAGATCTTTCTTGAAGCCTTGACAGTTATGATCTTGAATGACATCCAAAATGTGACATCTAGCTTGATGAGGTCTCTTGGTTAAGAGAAGTCTTTGATCTCCAAACATAGAGTGCGCAAACTCCTCCTCCTCATCCTCCATAGACATTTTCAGATAACTCTGAAAGGAGGAAACCTTTTCCCTTCTAGTTAGCCATGCTATCATCTGAGGCTTCTCATTTCTACCATTTGACACATATCAAGCTTCCTTGCAGAAGTCTATATGAAACCTCTCAAACATCTCTATATTATAGTTGTCAGTAGTACCAAAGTTTTTGATGTTCTTCAAATAATGTTGCAGAGAGTGGAATTTGGGGATGTCTAGGTCTTCTCTGACTCCAAGATTGATAATAACCTCCTTGTGTTGGTGGAAGTCCTCTAGAGCCTTTTGCATATATTGGAGAGTGGTGTCGTCATGAGTGGGATATTGAGCCAGATATATGAAATCCAGGAGGGAACAATAAGCCTGGATAACATCTCCTGGAACCTTGCCAATAAGACAACCTAATAGCACTCTAGCCATATGTTTTCTCTCCTTGCCTCCTATTTGACCCATACCGGACCAACCATTCTGAAAGTGATGTACACCATAACAAGGGGGGAGTGCTTTCAGATGTCAGTCCAATTCTTCTTCATCCATAAGTTCTTGACACCACTTCACAATATGTTTCAATACTCCTTGGTATAATTGATGGAGAACATCAGATGTTATTGCCAGGTGAATATTACAAAGAGGAAAATCAAGCCAGAATAGCTCAAAGACACCTCCTGCAATGTCTTGTGCCATGCAGTGCTGACAGAAAGCTGCATTAGAATTTGTATTGGTATTGGCTTCATTGATGACAGAGGTTGTCCATGACTGTGTGCGATGGGCAAATTGTTGAACTTCTGCTAACTGGTCCGCTCTAGCTTTGCACTTAGGACAAGTCCCATACTTGGAACACATAGCCAAGAATTGCTCTGGATAGTCTGCTACATAGTAAGCTATAATGGGAAAAACTAGGCGGACTAAGCCATCCCCTCCTATAATCTCTACTCCAGTCCTTCCTGCCTCCTTTAATGGCTCCAAAATGATGCATAGGGATTCATGGAAAAGCCTTTGAGTTCTAGAAGACGCTTCTTTGACAGACAGCTCCTCCTTTAACACTTTATCCACTGATAAGTAGCCTATCAGTATACAGGCATGTTATTCAGGTTTATGGTGGATGGCTCTGGGTATATTTCCCAAAGTTAAGTATACAGGATATGCAGATTTTGATGCGGAGAAACGAGTAAGCTGTGTTTTGTCGGAGGCAATAATGACAGGTGCTACATATGCACCCTCCGGTAGTCTATCCTGCAACATCATTAATTGAAAAGTTATGTTCCCCAATTTCATCTTACACCCACCTGAACAGCATGCCACCATCTTCCACTCCACATTTCATTATAGATCCTAGTTGAATGTGTAGAGTCGCTGAATATAGTTGATGGTTTGTAAACTATATCCCTAGCATGCGCAGGATTACCCAATAATGCCTGGATAGCATCTAAAGGGTTTCTATAGTGTAGCTCATGCTTATGTTGAGGCTTATCATGGAAGGAAAGATGGGTTGACTGCCATTTAGCCCAAGCTGGGATACTGTCTACAGTTTGATGGAGTGATCTGATATTGTGATACTGAAGCCCTAGATGTTCTCTAACCTAAATGCACATTAGTTGATATGAAAACATTATAAAACCTCATTACACTTACCCCTGGAATGGCCAATAATCTGTCAAAAGCCTTGTGTCCTATACCTTCTTGCACTGCCCAACACACCACCTTCCAGTCCAAATGTGAAGCAAAAGGATAGAACAAATGATCTTCTTCTTCCTCCATCTCTATTCCGTTCATTTTCATATCATCTTCATCTTCTGTTAAACCAAACTTTTGACGCCATTTGACATGTAAGTTTTTGTCAATGCGTATCACTTTGCCAGCATGAGGATGCCACTCTGTCATCCTATCATCTTCCTCATCCGGCAGGGAGCATTTATGCCTGGATGGACCAGGAACTCTAGGCTGTTCCAGTGGATCATTTATGTCCATAAAACCCTGGTCAGCATCTATCCATTGGCCTGATATTTACTGTAAGTCCTCCCTCTTCCAATATGAAAATAATAGAGGCGCTACTCACCCTGAGGATTTAGTGGAATTAGTTGAAAAAGCTCATCATCTACTTCATCCGCCATTGCATTTGATAGATCCTCCATTGAATCTTGGTTTCTACTCCCATCTTCTGTATCCAACTCACAACATTTTCCTGCCTTGTACCACTTGCAGCTGGTGGCATTTCGGAGATGAGCATTAAGGCCTTTAGGAGTGCTAAAAGAACATGTACAACCAGATGCCGGACATCTATAAGGCATTGAGGCCTCAGCCAATATACGCATGTGGGATACCATATATTTTGGACAATAGAATAGGGGGTTTGATGTTGGTGGGACTTCTTAAGTTTTGATAACCTTTAGACTGTTGTTACAAATAAGTTATATTTGGGTCATACTTATTTCTGGCCCAAAGCTACACATCATTGGAAATACAAATGTTCTAAACAAACTACCTGATGCAAACAGACAACAGGCAATCAGGCAAAAAATAGCTGGAAACAAAGTGGATAAGGCATATATGGATCAAATAAAGATAAAAGAAAGTGTCCAAGTCTACCTTCCAATACTCTCTACACAGTAGCTGCAATGATAATCACTAAGCACAAAAGGAAGGACATAGTTAACATGTGAAATCAGCCCACCACTCACTGCCACTGACACAGGCAGGTGCAACAAGCCTAACTTGATTGCGAGTCCGCATTCCTGAGCCCTTCAAAACTTTTGATGAGCTTGCTGGACCGAGCACTTGTTCTTCATCAGGGGGGCAGGGCATGCGCGCAAATAAATTGGATGTAATGTTGGCATTTGCACGCCTGATCTGGTGATGCATAATATTCATACGCATTGCAGGTAAGCAACATGAACTGGTGGAAACTCCTGGGGCACCTGTCGCATTACGCCACTCTTCTGTCATGGGCACAGGCTTGCAGAGATCAGGATGGTCTGTAGATAGAGAGTGGAGTGCACACTGGATGATACAGATTATGCCTGTATGTGTGACTGCCTTCTCATAAAAGAGAAGATCCTGCATCTCTCTCAACATTGTTTTGATAGCCTCACAGGACCACTCTCTACCCAGCCGTCCTTTGAGATTTCAGAACCCATCATGATTGCAGAAGAAGTGTCCCCTCCTTGCCGCCTCACACCAGATTGCAACTTCCTCTGTCGCATTTTCTAGCCAAATCCCAAGATAATGATCAGATTCTTCTGGGGCATCTCTGCCTGGAAGTGGCTTCAAGACATATGGTTCATTGAACATGAAGGTGAGGCTAAGAATGACATAGTAGTAACCTTCCAGGTCGTGTGCCACAACACGTGGAACAGGTGCTGCACCTGGCTTGTGAGCAAACATGGAATCCACAGCCATCCATACTTGTGTACCCTGTCAATGATGTACCATTAGGAAGAGATAATGATAGGGGTCAATGCACTAACCGTCAGCTCATAAAGGCCTCCACCGTTCTCATCACCATTAGTAAAATTCTGCAGGTCCTCTTTCACATTGGAAGCACCCCATGCTGACACCTTGATTTGAATGAACCCTTTGTCCTCTACCTGTACCTTCACTACTTCAGGAAGTGTGTGTTTCTTTGAAGTGCTGGGTTCTGGATTTGAGATGCCACTGATCCCCCGCTTTCGCTGAACTTGAGCAACAGCCCCTGCGGGAAGCACACTAGAACCAGCATCAACTTGCTGACCTGCAGAACAAGCTTTAGCAGCTTTGCATTTGTGAGGCTTGCGAGTTGTGGGCAAAGGGTGTGCAGGGGTGACTGGAATGACTGGAGTGCTTTGTGTAAGCAGAGATAGGGGAGATGGGATGGGAGAACTGGGTGTGGTGCGAAGGACAGCAGCGTCTTGAGGAGGTATGTATGACAGGGTGAGAGAACTGGGTGTGGTGTGAGGGAGAGCAGCATCTTGAGAAATGGGAGGCAAGGAAGGGTGTGCGTTGTCTTCAGCATTATCTTCAAAGATCTTGGGTGGGAGTGGTCCTTGTGAGGAAATGTCTTGAGGGGTCCAGGAAGCAAATGCATGGTCGAATAGCAAGCTGCATCTGATATTGCTATTGTTTATGTGACCCCAGTCAGACTTGTTGGGATGAACAAGTCCTAAGTTCCACAGTGAGGTATCTGCTTGCATGAACAACAGAGGGAATAACTCATTACTCTCAGAGCCATCGTCTGAAATACAGTATGGTGAATAGGCTTGACCATGCGCTGTGTGATACATTCAGTAGCAGCCGAGACCAGGTATTGTTGATACTCACCCTGGATACAGTCCATGACACCCGTCAAAGCTTCGTAGATGCATGAAAATTCATAAATTGGTGCACATAGAGGGTATAAGAAGTGTCGAGTAAGAATACGCTCCTCGTAAACTTCCCGATCCATGTGTTCAAGTCCCTGATCATGCTCGGCATCATAAGCTTTAAGACTGGATGTCAGGCTGTGACAGGCCAATGCGAGTGTTGGAACATTCCAGGAAAGCCGATTTGTGCACGGTGCTCTGCCACGGTAGAGCCTGGGCTTCCTTGTATTTCAAGGCAAGTGCTGGCAGGACAAATGCAGGGGGGAAAAGCATGAGTCCCTCAAAGAGTGATCGAGTTACGTCCTGAACACCTTTCAACTGTAGATAGTTCAGGACCATGCCTTCTGTATGAGGCATTGTGAGATCCAACCAAGTATCTTTGACAACAATTGACTCCATGTCCACCATGCCCTTCAGCCATTTCTGCAAGGCCTCACAGTTCAGCCCGTTTTTCAATGCTTGATTGATCTGATCTTTTGGTAATGTGACCCGACGGACAATGGTGCCACGGCCATTGAGGTTGTTGCTGATGAATAGTACCATATCGATCGGTACCTTCCCAAGGTGTTTGGTTTGGATGAAATGACTGTCACTTTTAGGGTCATGGACGATTGTGGGGTCGAATCCCAGTAAACCTGTACCAACAATTGTCATGTTTGGAAAACACATAGATTTATGCATGTACACACTGGGATGGGCCAAAGATAAGTACAATACCAGCCTGAAGTATTCCTCACTATCTTCATGTATCCCTAATACATCAAGACAAACAGATCCACCACGATCAAAAAACACGAAGGTAAACTGGGCACCAAGGAATTGCAAGACCAGGGCAAAAGTACGGGAATCCTGACTGGCGTACATTGTATTTGCCCGTTTCGCCACCTCATCAAACCATAGTGGATTTTTGATGTCAACGCTACTCTTCTTCATCTCGCCAACAGTAGTGAGGTTACGCCAATCTTCTGGTAAGTCTGAATCTACGAGGATAATGTCAGGTTTGTGATCTTCAGCTGAGCCTGGAAGGACCCTCTGACAAAACTCGGCAGGCCACTTTCGATGGATATGAGAGGGTCCAAGTAAGGCTAGCACCTCTTCTACCAAATGATTCAAAAAAATAGCCATAAGATCTTTGGTACTTGGCCTGTTACTGCGAGTGGCATGGTGGGTTTGTGTAAGATCTGGACAGGCTATTGCTGATGTCCAATGATCTATGTATCCGCATAAACTGACATGATGTATATTGGAATAGGGAACTCACTGTTTTGGTCGAGGAACCCTTTTACACGAAATATCTTCAGAATCTCCTTCACACAGTTGGGTCAGGTAGGGTCCTCTGGCCAAACAAGATTCTGAAAGAGTACTTCGTCATGTCCCAGCTCCTGGATAATCCTGCGAGTGACGTCCTTCACATCGCTTGCAGGCATCTCAAAGTAGCCCTTGTAAGCTTCCTCGCTGTCCTTGATCTGATCCTTTGGCTGAAGGTCGGCCTTGAGTTTGCGCACTTGTGCTACCACTTGGTTTTGGTACTTGTCGTTATCGGTCTTGGCTATGATGCCTCGCAATTGGACCTTATCCATCAAAAATTAGCCATAATCAATGGTATAACTCTCCTTGCTCACTGATTTATATGACCTTTGTTTCAGGTGGAAAAAGGGCACAAATGAAGACATTGTATGTCACAGAAAGTGTTTGAATGGCAGGATGAGGACACAAGCAGAGTTGGTTGTCAAGATTTAGAATGCACAGTGGTGGGGCGGAGGGACAGGATTTACCGAAAGGTTTATTGATGAGATGACAAACAAACATGAGTACTATTGCAAGGAGATACCGCAATAGAAGCAGATACTTATGATTATTATTTTTTCAGAACTTGAATTCAAACACCAGTGGCATTGGTGAGTAAGGAGCATTGCGACCATCACTCGATATCGAAGTCTTGACATGACACGACACATGGGTGAAGCCCATAAGGTGGAAGAACATGATTGGTGGAAAGCACATGCCAGGCCCCTCCAATCACAGTCCGAACCCTAAATTATGGTCATTCTTTTCGACAGTTGTTCACATGCACGCACTTCATATGATGTGTTATAAAAAGGTGGAAAAACATACAATGAATTTTGATTCAAATGACAGAGTATTATCTTAGTTTTTTCAATAAGGAAGTATAAAGTCACCTTAAGTCATTTGTAAACCACCAGATAGAATAGGACAACTTGTGAAGTGATGGGAATGCGATGAACAATGGAGGCAATGGCATAAGCTTGATGATTTGTAATATCTGTGCAAAGTAAAGTTTTGGCGCTTAGCGCTTACGCACAATTCAATTCAATTCAATATTCATTGAATGGAATTTTCTGGATCCAGGACAGGGTCCGTGCCCGTTTGCACCCTTACTTATTCTGCAAACAACCTCTTATGTTTATTGGAAGACAGCGCTGACAATCTTATGCAGATGTTGGGAAATAACATGCCTCTGATGCCCACATTGCATGCCCTCCATGAATACATGTTTCACCTGGGTTATGGTCAAGGGACCTTAACAGATAATGGTGCATATATCAGATCTATTTCTATGGATGCATATAATTTGACGCCCACATCGCATTTAGCGATAACACAGGATTATCCTTTGAATCCTTCCCTTCCAACACCCAGCCCTACATCCCTTTCAACACCCAGCCCTACTGCAATGCTCACCCTGATGCATCCACCCTTCCCCCAGGGAATTGATCCATGCTGCCTCCTTCCCACTCCAGTGTCCACCCCCGCTTTTGATCTGTGCTGCCTCCTTCCCACTCCAGCATCCACCCCCGCTTCTCTGCACTCTCATTCTGTCGCATCTGAAATGTCAGTTGCAGCAGACAGTGGAATGACACAAGAGAATCTCCCAGTAACATCTACAGCTCGCCGAAGACCACGCTGTAACACCGAGGTTGATAACAATTTATACTATCCCCCAAAAAAACTTTGTTTCACCACTGACATCCATCAAAGTACTCTTGCTACAGGAGGGGAGCCCCCTGGGCCTGGGTTTGACCCCAATCTACCACATGTTCCTGACAATTGTAACCATGGTGCAAGTTGGTTAAAAATATGGGCAGCTCGAGCAGCAGCTCATGCTGTAGCTATGAAGGATGTTTTGCACCCTGGAGAGGAAGAAGAGGAATGGGAGGTGGATGAAGAGGAATCAGGGGTGGATCAGATGGAGGCGGAGGAAGAGGGGGAAGTGCATGATGCTGGTGACTCAGAGCAAGCTATCAGTGGTCCTCAAACTCAACTATGAGGTACATGGTGTCGATGTCCCTTAGACGATCCTAAGATTTCTTGCAGTGATCAAGCTACTGCAATCATTGCCGAGCTCGCAGCCACACACTGTCTCTCTTCTATTCACAATCCACTTTGATGGCTGCAAGATATCGGGAATTATGTACAAGTCCCATCTGTGGATAATGAATCTTTGTTATCACTAGTGGTGAGGTGTAGAGGAATGATGGGCAAGGACATTTGTATCAATTTCATGATCCTTGTTTGTAAGTGTCAGAGGTGCATCATCTAGAATCTTCACTTAGCTTGTTTAAATGACACCTTTTGAAAGCATCCGCCTCAAGACAGGCCTACACCTGAAAGGGATTTATGAGAATGAAGTCAAAGACCACCCTTCAGAAACCAAGGTCACTTATTGCATTTTTTTGGAGTGGCATGCTACTGGTAGCAAGTTCATTGCCATTGCATGTGGTGGCTCCATATATGCTTTAGTACTCATCGCAGGCCTTGGTCTTAGAGGGTCCATTGCATCCATGGTTGGAACCATGCACTTACATCCAGCAGACATGCTACGATCACCTCCAAGAGGTAAGCAGACCTTTTGTCTTGGGCTATCAGACTACTAACCATGTATGTGTAGATTCCCCTCAAAGGAAGCTGATTCTTGAATGCATTGTACCCACCATCGCACGCATGTGACTCTCAGTATGACCTCAATGTTCTCTCGTGTTTGATCTCTCGTGTTTGATCGAGAGATTCTCCATCTCAAAGGATATTGACTGCACGGACTTCTCAGCATCTGATCGTTTTTTTGATGACATTATCCAAAAGTGCATATGGTGTTGTCTTAATAACCGAGGGTCTTATATAAAGTTGTGTAAATGTAATGACACCACAATTACACTTTGGATAAGACTGCTTGCCAGTCCTCGATTAACACAGTCTACAACTTTTCCTATTTCGTGGTAGATAATGTGTGAGTTCTTGGGAGGCTCGCTAAACTAATCTTTGTCAAGATCAACCTAGCCGGAGCTTTACTTTTCTTTATTGAAACTCAAATCTCTTGTCTAGGAATAAGCTTCTAGACACGTAATTCGGTTTCTGGAACATATTTGCCTAGGAAATCTCCTTCTAGGCTCTGGACTTGGATACTGGAACTAGTGAGACATGGTCTCAAATATATGAAATATGACCAAGATCGCTTGGTCTATGGGCACTGGAACTATGAGACAGTGGTCTCAAATATACGATATATGTTCAAGATCGCTTGAACAAAGGGGACTATAACTTGACCAAGATCGCTTGGTCTATGGGACAACTAGTGAGACGTGGTCTCAACAATATGATAGATGACTAAGATCGCTTAGTCAAAGGGCACAGAGCAATGAGACAAAGGGGTCTCAAAGACAATATATGTGACCAAGAACGCTTGGTCTATGGCACTAATAAGTTTCTAAGGTAAGAAACTTATAATCTCAAGGGAATTCTTTTCCCTGCACTTGTCTCACTTCAAAGGGACTAACTTTGCAAGTGAAATATCTGAGAGGCAGATTGCTACAAATGGGAGATCATATATTTTTTTGGGGGGAGAATGGGCTCTCCTTATATACATTTTGTGTGGGAAAGTAACCTAGGTTCACAAACAATAAAAAATAAGGAGGACCAATCAAAATATTGGGTCAAACCCAATAAAAGAATAAAATACAAGTGAAAGATGGAGCTATGACATCATTGTGGAGCAGAACATTCTGGAATGTGGAGTAATGACATCATAATGACATCAAGAGTGACATCATTGTGGAGCAAAAGATTCCAGAACCTTCCATGAGTGAGTCAGAGTGAGTCATTGTGGAGCAGAATATTCTAGAAGGAAATGACATCATGAATGATGTCATTGTAGAGTAGAATAATCTAGAGCTTGATGACATAATATCTTTCAACAGAATACCTGCAGGAGTATCTGTGGAGTCTTATGACATCATAATGACATCATACCCTATGGGTACAATTTTATGAAGTGTCAAGTGAGTCAAAGCATCCTAATGAAAAAAAATAAAGTAAAGAAACACTAGAGAAAAGTAGGTAGCAAAAATAAGACAGTTGGCAGGAATTGAAACACGGTCTTTTTGGATAGGTTTTTTTATAGGCTTTGTACTTTTCTCTATGGTTTTCTCTAGCCAAAGTGAATAAGCCAAAGGCAAGGCTATACCTTAACCTTCATTCCATGGTTTGAAACCAAGGTATGAGTTGACTAGTCTGAGGACTAAGCTAACAGACTTTGTCTTTTGAGGGTCACCTAGTATTCATGTCCATGCATGATTCCCACATCATGCAGGACAGCGTACTCATATGCGATCTATTGATTAACACAGTCAAATTTTAGCGCATTCACACCACTCCGTAGAAATGGACATGTTTGGCGCTTGCATTGTACCAGTGCCAAGTGATCTTCAGAGGCTGCCTTTACACACTGCCAATCACAGTGAGCTCTATGGTGTAGGTCGTCCTTACAGTCCATCATTATCCGACATTGAGGAGGATGAGATCGCGCATGTTGTCATTGACACAGTGTTTGATCCATCTGCAGCTAAGAACAAGTGCTTCAAGCCTCCTCATGACAAGGTCATGAACACTAGCTGGAGTGCAGCAAAAAGGTCACAAGCAGAGGCGGGTGAAAGTGAAAAGCCTCAAAGACTTACGCAACAAGGTGGGTGTGTAAGTTCCGGTGCCAATCGTACTTATCTTATCAACAGCTCAAAACTTTCTATTGCAATGGCATCAAGAAATTACCTGATGCATACTTACGCATCTCAATGCAGATCATGCCAAAGTACATATTTTTGTGTGGCTCTCCCACACCACTCTTGCACACTGAACTCTGGTCAGTCACCACCTAGAACTTCAAAATAAGGATGGGTCGTTGATGGCATTTGTATCTACTGCACTTCCCACCCACATACGTGCTTCTCTGGAAGTCAATTTACTGGCTGCACTCAGAAATGCAGACTTGCTTGGAGATATGGATATGCGCTTGCCTGAAGGTAGACCTTTCCAGGCTATGCACCTCTCTTGGTACAATCGCCATTGTACATCGGTAAGCTAGCGCACTTGGACTATCAGTATATTGTTGTTAATACAATACAAGGGCCTTAACACTCCAACAGACATTCAACCTTGGTTATTAGAGAAGGAAGGAATGCGCACAAACCATGGTCAAGTTATTCCCTACATATCCCAGGACTTACAGCAGCACAGACTCATATACGGAACAATCTCAAAGGTGTACGGGGAGTTATTTGAGTGGATAAAACAGTTGGTGAGTTTGGTGAAATCTGCATAGCATCCAAGCCCTAAATTGTTTCAATGGTAGATGGAGAATTACCTACAAGGAGAGTTCGAAATACTGATGGAAGTCACCTCCATTTTGCCTGGCAATGCTCTTCCGCCCATTATTCCTTTCATTTCTCTGGTGATCAACATCAATGTTCGCACCAAAGCTCATAGAGACAGTGGTGATTGTCATCTATGTTTGGTAATACCTATTGGACACTTTGAGGGGGGGGGCTTGTGCTTATTGGAGAATGGGCTAGTTCTGGAGTTGCGCAATGGTGACATAGCTATCTTCAGATCTAGTGAGGTAACCCATTTCAACCTAGACTACAGTCTAGCTAATAGAAGTTAAGGATGAGTCACAAGATGATATGGCTGTCAGGTGTCACAGAAGGGGGGCTAATAAAGGTGAAGTCAGACCACCTACTACCCTTGCATCTTTAAAAAGAGATGGATGTGGACCTTTGGTGGATCTTGCTTATCAACTGCTGAGAGTAAAAATTGCCCTAGAGAATGCCTTTCCTGGTCCTTCTGTAGATGTCCAGGACACTTTTGCCTGGAACTGTATCAAGGAGGCTGGTAAAGAATCAGGCTCCCCAATGAAGGTTATGTTTGATTGTATTAGTGAAGATGATACACTCAAAGGCAGGACATTGGCATATGTATGTTCACTAGTGTTTTATGAATACTTACTGATGCTGTTCTTAGGTATGGTCAGGTGCATCTCAGTTAAGGAGGGAGTTGGCTAGGAAGGCTAGAGAGAATGTGATCTTCATGATGCAGCACTTACGTCCCAAGGAAATAGGTGATTTCTTTCAAACCAGGTTTTATATTTTTAATCTTAACATTGTCTTCCTTCCTCAGCCAATATAGCTAATTGGGTTACATCTACAAGGAAGGAGCCATTCCTTAGCGGTGAAATGGACATCAAAGTAAGCCATCTACTTCTTACCTTTGTATATGTATACTGACTAGACGTCTATTCAGGCCAAGAAGTTCAACAAGAATCTTCCTTTCTGCACACACCTCATCAAGCAACTTCTCATGGGCCAATTTTTTCAACCTTATTGTGCTTTTGGCCACTTCTGTAAGTTTTGTTATCTAATGATATGTCATACTAACCATAGAGCATCTTCATATAGAGTGTTGTAGAGCCTCGCGTCTCCACAGGCACTTCCCTCAAATTCTCCCACATTCCCTACACACTCCAGCTCTAATCCCAAGGATACATCTTGCACAGTAGCACTTCATATATTTTACTTTGCAGATTCCGCATGCAGCCACTCGCACTTCGCGCGCATCTGCATTAGCATCATCCACATACCTGTCCATCTGTCCTCCCCATGTCCTTAGATGTCCATTGGTGCATTTTCTCACTATATTCCCATTTTGACTAATTGTTTCCATCGCTGATTCTCGGCCTAGCACTATGCGTGCAGCCGAGACCCTATTACCTATCTCACATACTATATTTAGCTTACTCGGCTCGCTACATTGGACCTGCACGCCTAGTGGTGTTTAGCTATCTTTACATATACTATCTCTTTACTCTATTTTTGAGGTTGATTTTCCGCCCACTTTCTGTGTGTCTCTAGATACTAAGAATTTTACTTGTTGTTTGCAAGTGACTGTCTAAAGTCGCGCGCTTTGGTTCTCAGTCTCCATCTTAGCATCAGCCAACCTTAGTTGGGGTGTTAACACTTGTCTTGCCTCGTCTTTTCCTTGCTTCTCTCGCTCATTTGTCTCTTGCCTTCGCTCGCACATGCTACCTTCGCGTCGCACACCTCAACCTTCGCCTTTCATACTCACACACCATTGCATGCGTTCACCTTCCATACATCGCATTGTTTCCACTTCACACATTACTTAGCCCTAGTACTTCATTAGTTGTTTGGTGTCCCTCTTTTTACAAAGAGAGGTTTCCTTTACTCAGTTAGCTGCCCTTGGGACGACGATTTCACTCACACCCGGGTCTATCTGTGTTTGCTTAGCTTAGCACCAACTTCCCCCACAGTTTAGATTCCTCATCTTCAGTGTGCATACAAAGGCATGCTCACAGGTACACCAGTTGTAGTAGAGTTCAAGGAACCAGTATTTCAACCAAGGTACATCATTTACATATGTTTGATATTTTACTCAATGTCGTTTTGTAGACATCAGTACTACATGTCTAAACTCACTGAGTATAGCCTTAAGATGCCAAGCTATATGAAGAAATTGAGAGATGATTTGTGAACTGATATTGCATGTCTGTTTGGTTTTTGAAAGAATATGATCTTGTTAACACTATGATAGAGTAGCTTGTTGCTTCCAGCTCAGAGAAGAGGAAGGAGATGCTGATGAATCTGATGTTGATTTTGATGCAATGGAGGAGTATGTTAAGCCAACAACTGGTGTAGCTAATGTTGAAGACAATGTCAACTGATTTACTAGATTTTGTGAAATATAAAATTTGCAAATGTATTGGTTGACGCTATGATTTTATTGAGATATGAAGCTACATAAGAATGTCATAGGTCTGTATAGCATAATATACCAAGAGAACTATGACAATGTATATGTCAATGTACATGTCAATGTAGCCTTGTATAGGTAGTTATAGTCAGACATAAGGTCCAGTTATGAGGAATATACATGATATATATATACTATGTGGTGCTATGGTGTACTATACCACACTCTACCAGCCTATATAATTGGAGACTTAGCTATGGGGCTATAGATGCCCTAGGGCCTATGGTGGGCTATATAGAGATAGCATGTTTTCCTGATGAATTGTGATGGGTCACTACAGAGTATTTAAGTAAGTCTGTAAAAATCCAGAATACTACAGGCGAAGATAGTAGTGATATATTTCGGGTCCGATGTCCTATGTAATAAGACACGAGGTGCTGCGGACATGTAATAACGCGGTCCAAATGTCAGAAAACATGCACGGGAATAACTACGCACCTAGTGAGGCTAGTTTGGATGGACAGGACACAGTATGGACAAGTGCATGTGAAGTGCGATTGGCCGATGCAATGTCCAAAAGTCCAATACGGAGTGGCTTGGACATGTGCACTTATGTTTTGGGTGTTGACATGAGTATGAAAAACTGTGGTTCTGAGCCCAGCACCATGACCATCGCTACAATGTGCAGCAATACACTGAGATACTGGATAAGTTTTGTGATTCCAAAAACAGTCACATTATAAAGTACGAGATTTTACATTCATTTTGATGTGTACTAATGTTCCCTCCAAAGCCTCAAAAAGAGGTATCATGAATGTTATGATAAATTACACTCCATGGGCACTGGTGTCATGCCAGATGATGATGCTGAAAATCTGCATGGTATGTTTTCATTATTTTATTTGATGAGATTAAACTAATAAAAAGTACAGCTCAAGTACTACAAATGTTTCCCTAGTATGACAAATTTGCCTCCATTGTGGGTACCAATCCAGCATTGTCCCTCAAAACCATCTTGGCGCACCCTGGTGTAGAGCCTTGCGTCTCCACAGGCACTTCCCTCGAATTCTTCCACATTCCCTACACACTCCAGCTCTAATCCCAAGGATACGTCTTGCACAGTAGCACTTCATATATTTTACTTCGCAGATTCTGCACACAGCCACTTGCACTTTGCGCGCACCACACATCTGTGTCAGCATCATCCGCAAACCTATCCACCCATCCTCCCCATGTCCTTAGATGTCCATTTGTGTGTTTTCTCACTATATTCCCATTTTAACTAATTGTTTCCATCACTAATTCTCAGCCTAGCGCTACACATGCAGCTGAGACCCTATTACCTATCTCGCGTACTATATTTAGCTTACTCGGCTCACTACATCAGACCTGTGCACCTAGCACCGCTTATCTACTTTACTTATACTATCCCTTTACTCTATTTCCTGGGTCAATTTTCCACCCACTTTCTCTGTGTCTCTAGATACTAAGAATTTTACTCATTGTTTGGAAGTGACTATCTAAAGTCACGCGCTTCAGTTCTCAGACTCCGCTTTAGCATCAGCCAACCTTAGTTTGGGTGTTAACATTCATCTTGTCTTGTCCTTCTCTCGCTTCTCTCGCTAGCTTGTCTCTCGCCTTCGCTTGCATGCTACCTTTGCATTGTGCACCTCGACCTTCGCCTTTCGCACTCGCGCATCTGCCTTCCGCACATCGCATTGTTTCCGCTTTGCACTTTGCACATTACTAAGACTTAGTACTCCATTGGTTGTTTGGTGTCCCTCTTTTTACAAAGAGAGGTTTCCTTTACTCAGTTAGCTGCCCTTGGGACAATGATTTCTTTCGCACCCAGGTCTATCTGTGTTTGCTTAGCTTAGCACTAACTTTCTCCACAGTTTAGATTCCTCATCTTCACCAGTACAGATCCCACAGCAATTTTTTTCACAACCGCACAAGCAGTTGGACCTCAGCTCTGATTCTGGGAGCACCCAGCTGGTGCCCCCAGCTCTCACATAGCACCCTCTGGTGCTCACATGGTGCCTTCTGGTGGACCTGGCTCTACCCTATGCTCAGGAGAGGAAGGGAAACAACTCTGCCACTCATTGGCCCTTGCCTCTCAGTAGGACCAATAGCCAGTTCCTCTGCATCAGCTTCCATTGATTGGATCTTCCCATTGGCAGGTCCATCAATGGATGGATCTCTGATTGTATCTGAGATCTGATGTGAGTACTTAGATCAGAAGCAATGCATTGTTGATTTGTTAAAGTGTAACTACTTAATACCTTCAAAAACCACTACATTCTCTATGTTTGGAAATATCTGCTGAGAAGTCTGCAGTATGCAATGTGTGACTTGATCAGAGAGGCTCACAAACCCTCTGATCCTGACAAAGTTTCCTCCAGTTCTGACTCACAGCAAGAACCTTACCCACTACCCTTCAAAGTTCTACCAGAGCCGCATTATTGATCCTCAGAATTCTCTACCACTCCTGTGCCAAATGTGACTGATTCATGGAAGCCTGATCTAGTCCTGATGGACTATAGGTTGAAGAAGTGTGGAGTTGATGAAAAGAGCTGGTTGGATGTTCTTACAGGCATTGAAATAACCAGGTCTGAATTATGGGAAGGCCATGATATACTGGTGTAAGACTCATTCCTGACTAGGCTTATAAACACTTTCTTTATCTTATGTTTGCTATTCTGTAGCTTACATAATCAAGTTACCTTTTCACCAGTTTCCAGCATGAGTCTGAGTCTTCATAGTTTCCTCTCTCTCTGAGCCTTGAGCCTAGTACAGAAACTCTTTAGGATTGAACAGTGTCTCTTAGACATAGCAGCTAGGAAGTCAGATTCAATATTGTTTCTAACTCACCATCTGAATTGTTGAACCTTCACTAATGTTCCTGGAGACTGCCACCAAAGGTTATCTGATTTTTTGAGCACAACCATGGTGCCATTTTGTCCTCCTCTTTAGTATAGCAAATTTGAAGTTTTGCAGCCATTATCTGGACCACTTGGGAATGATTATTTTCGCACCAATCAAATTGGCTCAGAGGCTGTATGGTTTGTTGATGTTATAAACATAGCAACTTCTCCAATCACTCTTTCCTTGGACTGGATCCTACTATTTATGTTTGTACTAGTCTTTGTTGCACCACCCCTCACAATGACTTACCAGACATGCTAGTCAAATCAAAAGGCTGGATCAAGGATAACAATAGTGATAACTGAAGGTGAAAGATGGTAGGTGCAAACCAGAACATTGCCTAGAAGGCCTGTGGTGACAGGATAATACCAGGCGCAATCAAAATTGAGCCTGTATCATAACTCATGGACATTGAATATCTAAGTTGTAGGCACTAGCAAGTTTAAGTGCTCAGTAGAGTCCATAAACAATACTATTGACAAAGTACCTAGCAAGTTCGAGTGCTAAGGTACATCAGTATATGTGAGTACAAGATATGAGAATACTACACACCTCAGTAGAGTCCATAAACAATACTGAGGTGTGAACAAGAGGTGTGACAATGTATATATCTGCGGAGAGACTTAGGTAATGTGATGCTGGAGGATCGATGAGCGGATGTATCATATGGCAGAAGTCAGGAAGTACCGGACAGTGGTGCTGATAGTGATCAAGGATAAGGTAAAGAAAGGAAACAAAGTGTAAGAGTTTATCAAAAGTCAACATAAGTGCTATTGTATGGCCAGGCCTTCCAACACTGACTCCAAAAAGTGAACACTAGATGACTGAAGGTGAAAGATGGTAGGTGCAAACCAGAACATTGCCTAGAAGGCCTGTGATGACAGGAGAATACCAAGGGCAATCAAAATTGAGCCTGTATCATAACTCATGGACATTGAACATCTAAGTGGTATCACATGGTAAAGAATTATCATGGTTGACCAACATTGATCCTTATTTACCATGTTTGGTTATGTTGATCACATCTAACTAGGAAAACCTAAGCCTTGCTGATTTCCTGATGACAGGCACAATAGGAATGTTTGAAGTGAGGTATGAGAACTATTGAGCTCACTGTTGTTAACAGTGAGGAGAGGTGAGAGAGAAGCGCAGGAATGTTGATTAGCTGTTACAAGAACATCTAGACGCTTGGGCCCCTACCATTTTTCTCCTCATCCTCCTCGTCTCAGCCCTTGCATCACACCCTTACCCCGACCTTGCTCTTGTTATCCTTGTCATCCTCGCATTCCCTTCGCTCTCTACCTGTCGCTCCAGCAGAGCCAGTACATCTGGCCAGACCCTTTCTCTGATGAAGCATACCCTTGCTCTGTTCCGCCTCCTGACTGACCTGTGGACAGTCCTTTGCCCTTACCATCCGGATGGTAACCTATGATACGATGCACGCTGCATCCCCTTTGCCTCATTTCTTTTCTTGATCTATGACTCAGTGCGCAGTCACACATGTGTACTTATATTTAGCTCCACAGTTGCACGATCGTGCCCCTGCTTGTTTCACTTCCCATTCTGTTTCTTTGACTCATTTCTACTTGCACATTCAGTTCGCCTATGACTCACCTCGAACGTGCCTTCCTTTTCTAGTATCACCCTTTGACCAGTTCCCTTTCTGGTAGTACGAGTTATCATCCACTAATACATCCTCTCCTCTATATAAACTCGCTACCATGTATCTTACTCCTTAACTTGAATCTACTTGGTTCTTGACCTCCTACTCCTAATAAGAGTGATCCTTTCTGCCTAGCCAGCAGTCTATATTCTATCTTCTTATCTGCTCATCGTGGATAAGTCCTTAGTCTCGATCTTTACTCATCAACTTCGACGAGCAAAGCCCCTGTTAAATAGTGGACTTCTGTCCTTCTAATTAACACAGATCTTACAATTAACCTTCAGGTGTATAAGCCTTGGCAGATACACTTATCATCAAGCCCCGCTTGACATAAGCTACCCGATTTGGACATAGGTGTTAAATCTTACTTGCTGAAGCCTCGCCAAGTAAGACCCCTAACCTTGGGCTAGCCCAAGGACATCCTCGCCGTTGACGACACACCTCTGTTTGAGCATCGCCAACAGATACTATCCAAGTCATAACACTCTGTGACTAGCTAGTATTGTCCTACATAGAATCCAACTCTCAATGGACATGAATTGGACAAAAAAACACAAGTAAACAATTAGATAGAATTTTACAAATCTTCGAAATTACACGAATTCAGCCCAGGAGAGTTTTCCTGATGTACCGATTTACTGGTGCATGGGTTGGGGTTTAAAATGATTATGGTTTATTATCGATGGACCTAGTGTCACGCAGGAACAGTACTAGTATCAATCGTGACATTTTGCGAACGTAAAGATATGTTAAAGTAGAAGCACATACAGATACCTGGCATGAAATGTAATTAATAATGGTGTTCGGGGTTGATCACGATTGCATAGAACCCTTGCCAGACTCCGCGTTGAATGACGACTGCTGGTCTTCATATGGTATTCTGGAGGCTGAAGTACTATCACTGTGCGCATATTTGGATACATGGACCCGCAAGGGGTGCCTAGGGGACTGCTGCGAATTGCCTTGTTCCATTGCGATGGTCGTCTCTATAGTCGAGAGAAGACTGCGATTTTTTCTATTGATGGCCAAGCGAATGAGGACCATGTAGAAAGCAATCGATATGATCGGCATGATCTATTTGTTTGAAATTCAGTCAGCTCTTCATTTCGAACAAGAGGTATGTAGGGCAAAATTACCATGTCCACCGCAGGTTCCTCTCCATTATTCGCGCACAAATACAAGACTAATGCGATGAAGAGAACGACAGTATACAAAACAGCGGCATCCACGAGCATGCGCAGTATTGGGATCAAAGTGTTCCTCGTAGTGCGAACTGTAGATATGTTGCGTTCAACCGTCCAGATGCGGTATACCAACAACCCTAGACATGTTCAGGACCTTTATACCATGCTCACGGTAATGTGCTTACCCGAACTCAACAGATTCGTTGACATAGTCGAGGCAAAAAATGCCGTAACCCAGTGTGTAGGCTGGCCAACCACGTTGGCAAAGAAGTCTCCGGTGATTTTGTGACTGCCGAATAGCTGTAGATTACAAAAACACCAGTCACTTTGATGCATGATTAGAGAACACGACTTTGTGAGTACGACTGTGAACTAACCTGCAACGCTGCACCACAACATGCATGGTAGGATAACGACTAGGATCGATTGCCACACAACATAGCAGCGGTAAATCTACAAGACAATCTCTATACGTCAAGAAGGGTTAAAGGTACCAAATAAAAGTATGAACCCACCACTACTCCATCAGCCAGCAGAGTTTGCAAGATGTATAACGCATGCAGTATCGAAAGTGTTGGCTGGGAAGGGTCTGCGAAGAATGCCACCGGCCGCCTGGGTACGTGTCGCGATACTTCACCAGTCCATCTTCGACACGAATGATGTTCACGACGATGTGCTTATAAAACGTTAGCAGATGACAACAAATGTAAGAATCGTGCACCAACTGCGGTACTTATTATTAACAACAGGATGGCTACTATGGCAATTGGGCGATTGACATCCTGCATGCGCTGTTTCCAGGTCAAAGTCCACATGGTGCCCACAAACAGGAGGACCGAGAAGCCTGGAGAGGTGATCCTTGCTTGGTGAACATAGGACAAACAAGCCCACTGAGATACTCACCGTATACAATGCCTTCCAGCGCCACTGCCATTAAACAAGCGGCATCCAATGCGATCCTGTTGAAGCCATAGCGAAATGTACAGCCGT
>NW_024542235.1:0-37332 GCF_016758785.1 Suillus bovinus
GTGGTTGTCGCTTCTGAATCTGGAGTCGAGGATAGAGCCGAGGAAGGGATTACTGGAACAGGCGAACCACGCGCTGCAGCAATATCAGCTAGAAGCATGCGAGTAGATTCTTGGAAGTCCGGATCTGTACAATGTCAATAAACCTGTGCATAGCTTGAGTTAAACACGCACCGAACAGGACGTCTGCCTCATCTACAACCACCCACTGTACACTCTCCAAGCCCATCTCAGGTTCATCAACCCAGAACTCTCGTGGTGCCTCTTTGTTGCCCCCGTCTTCTTCCTTTAAATCTTCGTGCTCTTTGGACTTGGCTTTCCCTATCCTCATTGCTCGCTCTCTTGCTCGCTCCTCCCAGTTCCAGCCTCTCCCGCGCTCCATCTCGAGAAGCTTCATCGGTGTACCCACCAGAAGGTCTACCGGTCTTGACCCACGGGAAGATTTTGAGATGACGAACTCGGCGTCACTCGCAGCGCCAGCGTCCTCGAATTTTCCTTTCATCTTCGAGGCGGTTCCACTAGACTTGGCCGTACTGGGTGTGTTCGCCTTGCTAGCGCACATAACGCGCAACTTAATGACGTGAGACAACTTCTTCGCGAAGCCTGCAAGTTGGCGAGTGAGTTCATGCGTAGGCGCAAGTACGAGCGCACGTGGATTCAAAGGTTTGCGAGATGAATTGTGGGAAACGGCGTTGGACTGTTCGTGCTCCGTGCGTTTGAGATCCTGCAATACTGGGAGGAGGTATGCTATCGACTTTCCTGACCCTGTCTCGCTCGCAAGAAGAAATTCTTTGTACTTCTCGCCCTCCACGTGTTCCTTAAATAAATGTTTCATCGACGACGCTTGAATAGCAGTTGGCTTTGCTTCCTTTCCTAGTGGTCTCTTGTAAGCTTTCCAACAGCCCAGGCATCAAGGGCGGAGAAGAGAATCGAGTGGGAAGGTCTTTACTCGAGGAGGAAGCCGGTGCAGCCAGATCAAATTCCTCTTCCAAGGGATTGACTTGAGGGACAGGAGGCTGACGTGCGACGGCCCTTGCGCCTGTCTACTCGTTCCGAGTGAGCTTTGATGGCCCAGTTCTTGACCTGAGCATCAGCGTCCGCATCGTCGTTTGGTGTCCTGCGCCTTGGGATAGATCTCGGTTCCGAGGTTATCCGCCTAGGTGGGCTCGCACGTTGTTGCGGCGCGAGGCCTTCATGCGGGACGACATCACGCTTGAATTCTGGACGAGATGTTGCTATCTCGAGTTTTCCGAGCTTCTTTGCCTTGCCTGTTGGCTGGAGCGACTTCGCAAGACGGGTGCGTGGTGGCGAGGCTAGTAGAAGAAAGAAAATTAGTGTCTGATATCTAGGAGAATCGAAATTAGAGATAGAAGACTTACATGACTTGCCATTCGGTTTTTGGATTTCTTGCGCAATTGAGATAGCACGATAGATGAGGTGTGGAACTGCGAGGAGGTAATTTCTGAGCTCCCGGGGCCAAGAAGCTGGCGTATGGCCAGCAACGACGCCATGTGGCTGAAAATCGAGAGTTGCGAGACGGACGTTCGGAAAAGGAAAAATACAAACCTGTCCAAAAGTGGATATAGCTCCTTGCCTGGCGGAAGCGAGCAAAACCGAATTCAAAAGCACAATTTGAGAGTCCAACAAAGCCTCTAGATCTAACCCGCATGGAGGCCGGGGGTGACTGACAAGGATAAAATCAGATATCGAACAGTTTCAAGTCGCAACACGAGTCCCTGGACGGTTTTCTCAATGCTACAGGATAATATATAATCCGCTCCCTTTACGCAGAACTTCAGATGAAATAATTAATACTTTCACCAGTTTCAAATATGATTCGTGTTAACAGCTTAGATGCAAGCACTCGAGCTTCAAGTTCGCAAGTGCTGTAAGTCACAATGTATATAGCGTCAATCATTATAACAAGACCGCAAGAAGGACTACATCACTAGGTCGTCACGCACCTATCAATGAATTGTCGTGTCAAGGATCTCAGTTCACACCAAGGGTATCGTTTGATCGAAGGTCCGCTTCAGTAGTTAGGCCAGGGCCGTCTGACATCTGCAAGAAAGAAACTATGCTCAGGCAGAAAGGGAAATCAGGCATATTGGCTATGGGCTCTGAGGCCGTAGTCTTTCGAAACATGGTCACGGTATTTCTCACCATTGTAAACAATTTGACGTACAATCACCATATAGATAGGCAAGTACGATAGCCATCGGAATGTGGTATAGATAAGTTTCATGACCATCTACCAGCTAAGTTATGCAATCGTGGCGACTAATACCATCTAGAGTGAAGCCCACTTAGTTTTCCACCAGGGATCATAAACCAATAAACCCCATGGATGATTGGGTGACTTCCTGTAGGCTCGAATAATCCGGAATAAACACGAATAGAATAAAAAAAACCCATTTAAGGAAGTCGTGCCGCGATGCCGCTGTTCATTTGAGTTGAATTTGCAAAAGATTATTTTCTTGACCCTCTTATAAACTCTAAATCTGTAGGGGGGGGGGGGCCCTTACAGAATAATCTGACGGATTATTTCTGTTTTAGGCCATTTTGGGCCACTAACGCCTCAGCTATCCGCTGACTAATCTACCACTTAGGACTCCTCGCCTCACTCGTCTTTAGCTTTGACAGCTGTTGCCTCATCATAATGTCTTCGACTATACAGTTTTTTAAGTGCGGTCCAATACCTATGCTCCTCAGTGAAAAAATACTGAAGTTTCAAGATTTGCAACAGCAGGACTGCACAATATGTATCACTGCGACCGGCCAGCCCAGGAGTTGAGCAATGCCGACTCCAATCTGCCTGTATCTGTCCAGTAACAGCCACCATCCATCTTTTAGGCTTCAGTTAAGTATCTTACTTCTCAATGTACATGTGTGTGCTAACATATTAATGCAACCATCACAGGTTTTTTTTGCTATCAATGACTTAGAACTTCGAGAATCGCCTGCACATCTGATGGCAGCAATTTGGGAGACATATAAAAGCACGAGGATAACAAGGTGATTCTCGCATCTTCTTCATCATTGAGCAATGCCATCTCTTCCATGTGTTCACCAGAGCATACTAGTTGTGATGAAGAAAAAACTCGGACATACACATTCTTTTATTCCAAATGTGTTACGGTTTAGTATTTTATACAGATTATCTTTTGCAAATGATTTTCAAAGTCTGTTATAAGATATTCTGCATTATTTAGCCTATGGGAAGTCACCCACTACCACAATGATGGATATCAGATCAGAATATAAGAAACATCTTCGACAAGTAAAACGTAGGCTATGGATTCAATCGTTAGGAAGATGTTGCGAAGGAAAAATGAATTCACCTGCCTCCGCGACACCCCTAATAAACACCCAGCCATGTACTATTGTAATGTTCCTAAAAAGCCTTCATTCTTATAAGGTGTCATACTTACATTTACTCACTCAATTTCCTATTGTTTCCGTACCTACAGTATATAAGGACTCCTTTATTTTACTGTTAGGACAGTTGATCATTTCCACCCCCAAATATATTTACGTTCGGACTGTTCTATCTGTCTGAAATAAGTCTATTCTACAAAATCTCGACTCTACCATGTGTAACACTTTTCATAGCACCACAACTATGATCTACCTGAAACGTTCACTCTGTTGGAAACTATGTGCAGAAAAAGAGACAGGTATTCTGGCTGAAATCTATTCTGCGCTGTTAGTGAGCCTGGTATAATCCACGCACACAAGCAAGAGGTCCAGCATAGGTGAAATGTGACGAGGAGGTGCTACTAGCAAGCACTGCAAAAATACAATCATCAGTGCAAATAATTGATTTTGTCATTGATGTCCTTTGGACCTCGGAGATCATGGGCATAAAGAGTCAAAACACATCATGAACATGATGTGCAGACTCTTTATACTAGTCTACAGCAAGTCGAAGGTGAGACCTTGGACTTGAAAGCTCTTGTACCGTGAAAGATCCATCAGATGTTATACATTCACTTGATGTCTCAGAAGGGTCGAGGACTGGGTCCGTGATTGATAACACACCATTCTTGAACACTATGGTGGAGGATTGCAACAATGATGGGCATGGGAAGGTGATAGGCGAACAAGATTGACTGAAGTTGGGGATGCCTGAAAAAATAAAGATGGGCGAGGAGCAAAGCACTGGAAGCAATGCTGGCAGCTTTGAAATCAGGATTTGGAAAAAAAGGTCTCGATGGACAGAAACTCCTTCATGAAGAGCGAATTAGAGATGGGAGAAAACAAAATTCGGTTGCATCTGGTGCATAGGCAGATCTTGGGAATCGTCGACAAGATGAGGAGATGCTGTTATTACAGTGAGCTATGCTCTTGGACAAGTTACATGATGAAGTGTTGGAGAAACAGCTTGAAATGAATATATTCATGTGGCAATCTGTGCAAATAGATAGCTTTCAGTCAAACTTGAAGGCTGGGAAGTAGAAAATGCACTATCGCCATTGGATGGGAGGGGATATGCTCTGGAAACTGTGGAGACAAAGTCAAACACATGTACCCAGTGCAATCAAGGAAGGCAGTTATGACTGATAGATAGCATTCTTGCCGGAACGGTGATGGCTAACTGTCTTTGTGTCTATGGAACCGAAGTAGGTTAGGGTGGTGAAGCAGCATAAAAGCGCACAATACATGCACCTGTCAGATAAAGACCCAGTGTCAACCGTGCCCAACACTATCAATCTCCAGTAAAATGTCGGACCTCCGAGTCATTCCTGTTACGACTTGGATGGTATCTGTTGGCGACGCTCAAACAGAGCCTGTGTCGTCAACGGTCTGTGGACGTCCTTGGGCTAGCCCAAGGTTAGGGGTCGTACTTGGCGTGTCTTCGGCAAGTACGATTTGACGCCTATGTCCAAATCGGGTAGCTTATGTCACGCGGGTGCGAGACGATAAGCTATATCGGCCTAGGCTTACGACACCCGAAGGTTAATCGTAAGGATCGTCGTTAATTAGAAGGACAGAAGTCCGACTAGTTAACAGGGGCTTTGTTCGTCGACGAAGTCGATGAGCAAAGGTCGAGACTATAGGCTTATCCGCGAAGAGCAGATAAGAAGATAGAATATAGACTGCTGGCGAGGCAGAAGGATCACTCTGGTGAGAGTAGGAGGTCAAGAACCAAGTAGATTCAAGTTAGGGAATATGGTACATGGTAGCGAGTTTATATAGAGGACAGGAAACGTATTAGTGGGTGATAACTCGTACTACCGGGAGAGGCAATCGGTAAAGGGTAAGACCATAATAGGAAGGCACGTTCGGTCTGGGTAGAACGTGCTAGATAAGAAAGTGAGTCAAGGATCGAAATAAGAAGTGAAACGCGCAGGGGCACGATCGTGCAACTGCGGATCTAAGTATAAGTCGCATGTGCGACTGCGCACCGAGTCAGAGATCATAAAAGGGAACAGGGCAAAGGGGATGCGTCGTGCATCATATCATAGGTTACCGTCCGGACGGTAAGGGGCAAGGGGACTGTCCGCAGGATCAGTCAGGTGGTGAAACGGAGCATGGGTATGCTTCGTCAGCGAAAGGATCCGGCCAAATGTACTGGCTTTGCTGAAGCGACAGGTAGAGGGCGAAAGGGAATGCGAGGATGACGAGGATGACAAGGGTAAGGTCGGGGTAAGGGTATGATGCGAGGGCTGATACGAGGAGGATCAGGAGAAAAATAGTAGGGGCCCAAGCGTCTAGATGTTCTTGTAACAATTCCAAGCACCAGACCCATTCAAACTTTTGAAGAGGAGACCGTAAGGACAGCCATAGTCTTCCCCGATAAGCGATGAATGGTTATAGGCTCGAAGGACCAGATACTTTATCTTTGGACTTGGAGACAGGTGTTGTGTTGAAGAAGATGGAAGAGCATAGTGATTGGGTGTTCAAGTTGGCATTGGCAGTATCACAAGATGGTCAAATAATAGTAAGCGGTTTGGTTGGGGTTTGGTGCACTCAAACGTGGCGGATGCAAGGAGATTTAATCCAGAGTAGTTCTTGGGTCAGTTGCGCTCAATATTCACCTTCTGGTGAACTGGCCCAAGTCTGGCCCTCTAGGCATACTGTTCAGAATGAGTTACTGTTTAGCATCGAAACATCTCTCCACTTGCCATATCGGGAGAGCTATTACGCAGCAATCATACTTCAGATTTATGATGGTTATTGCAGAAGAACATGCAAGTTATCATATTCTATTATGACCATGAGATGAACTAAAAATGTGGTATATACTGGGTCCAGGTTACTGTGTCATGTATGCCAGGAGGCAGCGACAGCCTTAAGCTCTGTATCGTATAGCCGAATAATATAACCCGTAAAACAAAATACAGGACAACACTTAATGCTCCAAGAAAAGCAAGAAACAAAATTTTCTTGCTACCATCTTGTGCACTGACACTGTCGCCCTTCCACATGTTACACCCTACAGAAAGGAGCAAAATAAGCGGTGCACATGTTAGCATAAGGCTAACCCAACGGTAAACATGCTGGAATTCAAAAGAGTACGTCCAGCCCAGATAACAATGTATGGCTCCAAACAATATCCCACTGGAACATCCAACAAGAAGTGCGAGCCAAACATCATCAGGAAAAAACAAATTTTGTGGTAGCCCTGGAGAGAGCTATGTAGCACTACATAGCTACCATAGTTCTATGTACCTGATGTAGCCGTGACTCAGACTATATAGATCTACAGCGGGCTACAGCAGACTACAGCAGGCTACAGCAGACACTTGGAGGCACAATAGTCAAATTAAAGTCTATAGTCAATAGTAGCTGAGTAGCAACAAAACTAATCAATAGCGGACATGCAGAATGTATCAAGGTCAATAAAGGTATTTAAGTAAAAATCACTTGCGGACTCATAGACATTTGCGCTAGTCCATTTACGGTCAACAGCTTGTCCCATCTTCGGAATAAGATGGCAAGGACGAGCGATTTCGTCGACGTGTATCACCGCTGCATTCCGGTGCAGCCGACGAGTCGAACACGACAATTGGTGCAGGCCAGATGAGTGGTCCGGCTCCCTGAGTGGTGTGAACCACTCAATGTAAGCCAAGGCTTGCGAGTAGGTCCCAAATTGACATGGCAGAGTGAAAATAATGTGAACCTGTCCCACTCGCATACCTAGTAAGATATCAACATGAATTTTTTGACAGCTCAACTAATAGTTACTCACCTTCTAAAGTGCGTGGCTGAACGCCATTGCTTGTCAGGGCCATATCAAACTTAGCGGGAGATCCAGGCTTGTGTCCACGTCCAGGAAGCACTTCAGGTGTTGTCTTAATAACCGAGGGTCTTATATAAAGTCGTGTAAATGTAATGACACCACAATTACACTTTGGATAAGACTGCTTGCCAGTCCTCGATTAACACGGTCTACGACTTTTCCTATTTCGTGGTAGATAACGTGTGAGTTCTTGGGAGGCTCGCTAAACTAATCTTTTTATAAAGATCAACCTAGCTGGAGCTTTACTTTTCTTTATTGAAACTCAAATCTCTTGTCTAGGAATAAGCTTCTAGACACGTAATTCAGTTTCTGGAATGTATTTGCCTAGGAAATCTCCTTCTAGGCTCTGGACTTGGATACTGGAACTAGTGAGACGTGGTCTCAAATATATGAAATATGACCAAGATCGCTTGGTCTATGGACACCTGACTGTGAGACAATGGTCTCAAATATACGATATATGTTCAAGATCGCTTGAACAAAGGGGACTATAACTTGACCAAGATCGCTTGGTCTATGGGACAACTAGTGAGATGTGGTCTCAACAATATGATAGATGACTAAGATCGCTTAGTCAAAGGGCACAGAGCAATGAGACAAAGGGGTCTCAAAGACAATATATATGACCAAGAACACTTGGTCTATAGCACTGAATAAGTTTCTAAGGTAAGAAACTTATAATCTCAAGGGAATTCTTTTCCCTGCACTTGTCTCACTTCAAAGGGACTAACTTTGCAAGTGAAATATCTGATAGGCAGATTGCTACAAATGGGAGATCATATTTTTTTGGGGGAGAATGGGCTCTCCTTATATACATTTTGTGTGGGAAAGTAACCTAGGTTCACAAACAATAAAAAATAAGGAGGACCAATCAAAATATTGGGTCAAACCCAATAAAAGAATAAAATACAAGTGAAAGATGGAGCTATGACATCATTGTGGAGCAGAACATTCTGGAATGTGGAGTAATGACATCATAATGACATCAAGAGTGACATCATTGTGGAGCAAAAGATTCCAGAACCTTCCATGAGTGAGTCAGAGTGAGTCATTGTGGAGCAGAATATTCTAGAAGGAAATGACATCATGAATGATGTCATTGTAGAGTAGAATAATCTAGAGCTTGATGACATAATATCTTTCAACAGAATACCTGCAGGAGTATCTGTGGAGTCTTATGACATCATAATGACATCATACCCTATGGGTACAATTTTATGAAGTGTCAGGTGAGTCAAAGCATCCTAATGAAAAAGTAAAGTAAAGAAACACTAGAGAAAAGTAGGTAGCAAAAATAAGACAGTTGGCAGGAATTGAAACACGGTCTTTTTTGGATAGGTTTTTTATTGGCTTTGTACTTTTCTCTATGGTTTTCTCTAGCCAAAGTGAATAAGCCAAAGGCAAGGCTATACCTTAACCTTCATTTCCCTTCTCACATCAACTAGGTCTAAATGTGATTCCCATCTCACATTAGACTTTTTCCGTCAAAACGTATTCAGATCATGAAACTTGGGGAAAACTGGAAATATGGACCATGGTTTGAAACCAAGGTATGGGTTGACTAGTCTGAGGACTAAGCTAGCAGACTTTATCTTTTGAGGGTCACCTAGTATTCATGTCCATGCATGATTCCCACATCATGCAGGACAGCGTGGCTCTAACACGCCACTGCCTCGGTGACTCACTGATGAGTGGATTAGGTGGAGCAGTGATTACTACCTGTCGAAAAATGTCAAAACGGTCTTGCAGACCAGGGGTAATGATAGTGTGTGGCATGTGGTTGCGCAGAAACAACTTAAGGGCTGGGAGGAACATGGACGCACCATGTGCAGTGACGAGGTGCTGAACCGAACACTGAGGATATGCAGGCATCTTAGCGAGAAAATGGACCATTCGTTGCTCAGGGAGGATGGGAAGTGTATTGACAGGGACAGTGTCTGGCCCTTCCATCTCTGAGTCCAAGTCTGAGTCATATCCGTGGTCACAAGTGAAATTGGTTGGTGCCGACTGAGACTGTTCCAACAGCCAGTTGAGGTAGGAACCACACAGGAAGACTGCCTCCTGGCGCTGGAGCCATAAGGCCATTTGTTCTTCATAGTCACGCTTGTTACTGGCACGATATGCTTCTTTGGCAAAGTCGATGTGCAATCGTTCAGCAAGTTCACTGTTAAAGCCGTCTGTAGCACCAAACAATAGGATAGACTGAACATAGTGAGAGAGCTGATGTAATTTGGGAATATTAAAATGCTCGCGAATATCGAGTTGCTGCAGGACGTCCTTGTTGGCGTGAAATATCGCCAGAGCGCTTTCCAGGCCATTGAGGGATTCAGTTGAGTGAACTCGAAGCTGAGCATAGTATGAAAAATCTAGAATTGCTCGTGCAACTACTAACACTTGGCTGGTAAGCAAACCAAAACAATCATGTCAGCACCAACCTCGTGCTTAGCAACAATTGAAGCTTACCTAGGGACAGTGTTACAAGAACATCTAGACGCTTGGGCCCCTACCATTTTTCTCCTAATCCTCCTAGTATCAGCCCTCGCGTCATACCCTTACCCTGACCTTACCCTTGTCATCCTTGTCATCCTCGCATTCCCTTTCGCTCTCTACCTATCGCTGCAGCAAAGCCAGTACATTTGGCCGGACCCTTTCGCTGACGAAGCATACCCATGCTCCGTTCCACCACCTGACTGATCCTGTGGACAGTCCCCTTTATCCTTACCGTCCGGACGGTAACCTATGATACGATGCACAACGCATCCCCTTTGCCCTGTTCCCTTTCTTGATCTCTGACTCGGTACGCAGTCGCACATGCGACTTATACTTAGATCCGCAGCTGCACGATCGTGCCCCTGCGCGTTTCACTTCTTATTTTCGATCTTTGACTCACTTCCTTATCTAGCACGTTCTACCTCGACCGAATGTGCCTTCCTGTTATGGTTATACCCTTTACCGATTGCCTCTCCAGGTAGTACGAGTTATCACCCACTAATACACCTCCTGTCCTCTATATAAACTCGCTACCATGTACCATATTCCTTAACTTGAATCTACTTGGTTCTTGACCTCCTACTCTCACCAGAGTGATCCTTCTGCCTCGCCAGCAGTCTATATTCTATCTTCTTATCTGCTCTTCGCGGATAAGTCCATAGTCTCGATCTTTACTCATCGACTCCGTCAACGAGCAAAGCTCCTGTTAAACTAGTCGGACTTCTGTCCTTCTAATTAACGACGATCCTTACGATTAACCTTCGGGTGTCGTAAGCCTAGGCCGATATAGCTTATCGTCTCGCACCTGCGTGACATAAGCTACCCAATTTGGACATAGGCGTCAAATCGTACTTGCTGAAGACCCGCCAAGTACGACCCCTAACCTTGGGCTAGCCCAAGGACGTCCTCGACTGTTGACGACACAAGCTCTGTTTGAGCGTCGCCAACAGATACCATCCAAGTCGTAACAGACAGCGCCAGCAAGTAGCCCAACAAATACACGCTGCATCTCTTTGTGTTCTGTCCCCGTCCACTGCTTTACCATAGATATTCCCTTCTTGAAATGCCGAAGACCGGGATAATCAGGCATCACTTTGAACCGTGTGTCCATTTCTTCTTCGCCAACAATATCAAGGCACCACTTAACTAAATGGTCCTTGAAGATGCCTTTGTGGAGTTGGTGTAGGAGGTCGGGTGTAAAGGCCAGGAAGATGTTAGAGTGGGGGAGATTAGCCCAAAACGGAGCATAGACAGTGCATAGTCCAAATTCCTCAAATTCAGCAGGATGGTGACCAGTCTTTCGCTTCTCTAATATCCCCTTTATCACTGCAGGATCCCGCATCAGCAAATCCAGTGGATCACCTCTTTCATCCACCGCAACTACACATTTCGGACAGCGGTTTTCCTTGCAACATGCAACCAGACACTGCTCTGGAAAGTCCACTACATACGCAGCAAGGATCGGATACACTCGATGGATCAACAAATCAGTGCACACCATTTCAACACCGTCTTCACCTGCAGCAACAAGGGGTTGAAGGAGGAGGGACATGCAATGATGGAATAGTCAGTGGTTGGCAAGGGAGCGTTCATCAGGTGTAAAGCAGTCAAGCTTTCCTGAAGGTAGGTAACCAATCAGGACTGTCGCTCGTGCTGATGTTTGCTGCCATTTTTCTTTAGCAATGTTTCCAATAGAGAGGTACACAGGATATGCCAGTTTTGTCGCCTCAGAATTGCGACAGACTCGTTTTGTCTGTTGCAAGAATAATTGGCGCGATGGTTGCTCCTTCCGGCACCTTTTTCTGGACAACACAGGTCAGTGCTTGTCATTTTTGATGTTTTTTTGGTATGGTGCTTACTTGCATGTCACACCACCAATCTGCAGTCCACATATCATCTATCACTCGGTGGAGTCCTGCAGAGTCCATGTATGCGCAAGCAGGTGTGTACACCATTTGATCCTTGAACAAAGGATTTCCGATCAAGTCTTTGATGCACTCTACAGGATTGCGCATCCACAGTTCAACATCTTCGTGCAACGGTTTGCCTTTTTCGTCTGTTCTATTTCCCTGAACACTAATCTTCTTACAGCTCCAGGTGGCTCCATGCAGGAGTTCATCAACCTTCTTGAGGAATGATCGGTTGTTGTGGAATGAAGGTTGCATTTGGTTTCGTGTCTATCACGCTGGTCAGTACAATGTTTTTGGTGCTTGATGCCAAACTTACAATTGGTAACTTTAGAAATTCATTGGTTCGAGTCTGTCCAAGGCTTTTTACAAGCCACTCGGCGAGACCCCACTCTTCCCTGGCAGCTAAAGTCAGGCAGAGGCTATAAACACAATAGGGTACGTACTCGTCACAAAATGGAGCCCACTCGTCCTCACCCATGCCTTCCTTGTACTTCTGGTACCTTTCAAATTCAGTTTCCCCTTCCTGCAGTGCCCATCCACCATCAGAACATTGCTTGAAATAGCGCCCACCACCTTCCACTACCTCACCTTCATCAGCAACATCCTCGACTGTCACACGCCGACTTTTTGGTGCCGGTGGATTATGTTCATCAGCCTTGAAAGAGTTGAAAGAGTTGGACCGTGAGCGGCGAAGTGGGGAAAATGAGTGGCCAGCATCATGGTTCTCCATAGAAGGTGCATTGTCTTCCAAGTCTTTTTCTTCAATCATTAACTCCCATGCCCTTCTGCATTTAGGCCAGTTAGCTATGTTTCTCTTGATGCCCCCCCTCGTAGGGAACTCCTTGCCACAAAATGCACAGCAGTGTGACATAGTAGGTGAGTATAAGTTTGCACTGGTCTTGTGTGACTTGTCTCATTGTATGCCCATTTTTTTTCAATGGCCTGGTCTAGACTTAAACTGGGCGCAGTTACCGGGCACTGCACCACCACTTGATCCAAGCACCACACCACACAACCCTGATTTTGGAAAGTATGGCAAGTCTTGGCTAGTTTTGTTGCTTGGGAGGACGATCCATGAGGTGCGCAGCTTGTTTTGTTGATTGGGAGGGGTGTGCTTACCCTGATCTTGCAACCAGATGTGCCCTCACAAAGTGCAAGTCCCAGTCTTGCCACCAGACACACCCTCACAAACCTATGGATTACGGCCTCGTTTAGACTCGATCTGTATGCCAAAGTTACAGCCTCGTTTAGACTCAATCCATGCGCCAAGTCACAATCAGGTACAGTTTTTTTTTGAGGATGATCCATGAGGTGTGCTTACCCTGGCTACTTACCTGCCTGGTTCCCAACACAGTGTATCTTCCTCGTCTAGCGAGAGAACAAGATCGAGAGAGCAAATGACCAATTCTAGTATGTTAAATTCTTGTCTCTGATACTAGCTAATTTGATGTGCTACGTTAGTTTGGAAATACCATGGGCAGCCAGAAGTACCTCTAAAAGCTGTGCCTGTTTGGCTTCCTCGCACTGTTTCACCTCCGCATCCCAGCGCTCAACGACGAGCCTTTGTATGCTCGCTTGTAAGATACTAATAGCTGGGCCTGGTGCTACTTCTAACAGTTGCAGTTTTTTTGCTTGCTCGCAGGCCTTCACTTCTGCCTCCCAACGCTCCAGAATTAGGTTTCATATGTAATTCTGGGAAGCTGTGATAGGGCCGGGTGTTTGACGAAACGGAGGGCACAGGAACATGGGCTCTGCATCAGGCCTTTCAAGCTTGGGTCTGCAAGCCAGTGAGTATTTGAGTGTAACGTGGAATGGCAACTAACCTTTTGACGTCAATTTTCGTGTCTTCACAGCCAGCCTCTTTGCAACCAGCAATTTGTGACATCGGGCTGCGAGATTCATCAGAGCGCAGTGAGTTTTGAAGCAAGCTCCATACCATTTTTTTGACGAGTTGGGGGTATTCATAACAGTGAAAATAAATTGTGATGGTATGATCATACCTTTTTATTGTACCTCTCATTTGACACAGCTTTCAGCCCTTCATTCTACAAATCAACAATCAATGAACTATTAAGGTTCAATTGTGAGTTATTTGTATGTTTCGCAGTGGTATAAATTGTGCTGACCTGCTGTGTACTTTGACAAGACAACCATGGCACCTCGTAAGCCTACCTCCAAGCCAAAGTGCACCCCCTCACCACCTGCCATGAAACAGCAGGTGCGCACTGCAAGTGGTCGAGAGCGGCGACCAACTGAAAAAGAGAACTACCGTCATAAGTACCAGCATATTATGTTCTGCTCACTCACCATCTCGTTCTACAGTCAGCAAATCCCAACATGTTGTCCATCGCCAAGAAATCAAGGAAACCCGGACAGCAAAACAGAAGAAGAAAACCTTAAAGGCTGCCTACCAAGGGCATCCTGACATCTTCAAGAAAGAGCCGTCAGAGCTCCTTAGCGACATGGACAGGCAAGAAGACACAATAGTACGAGCTTTTTTTTTCTTTCCTAATCTTAAATCAGCCACTGACAATTTTTTTTTCAGTTCTCTGATCACAGTGTTGATACAAGGTTGTCCAACACTAATAGCCTGACATTCAGTACAGGGAAAATCCCTCCGAGGTTGCGCAACCCATCCATACATAAAACTAAAGGACCAAAAGGTATGTTTCTACTTTATATAATTACACTACTAACCCTCCATCAAACAGTGCCGCATAATGTTGACGAGTCAACAGATGACGACGATGACGACGCTGCAAACAATGATGACAATGATCAGTTGCCTGCAGCTCGAGGGACCAAGCGATCATTTGATGACATGTCATATGAAGATACCGTGGTGCCGAAGGTCAAGAACAATGCTGACAGTTTGCGTCGACGCGTGAAAGCCAGTGACTTTGACGAAATCTCAAAAGAGATTCTCATAACTGCTTGCTCTGTTTATTGGTGTCTCATCGTCACACAGGCACCTTTTCTGGATTCCATTGCAGCTGAGACAAAACTGGCGAAAGAGGCCTGGCGCGAGGCATGTCAACTCAAAGGTGTTGACGTCAAACTGACCCCTTCAGCGGTGAATATGGTGAGCACAGTATTTTTAGTGCATTCCTGGTCTTATTCATTCAAAGCTATTAAAATGCGCTTCACAAGTGCGAGGCGAACTCAAGACGAAGATGCATCCGCTCACGGCTTCATTTCATGGCTTCCGCTCAAGTAATTCTATGGAGGTGATAAGGTCAAACCAAGATCTTGCGGAGAGATTGAAAATTGGCTCGATCTTTGTTTTCAAGGTGAGTATTTGACAGTCTACATAACTTAGTGCTGACATTGAGCAATAGGACCCATCATCGAAGTCAGGCATCTACAAGACTGAGTTGCTTCAACAGGGTATCAACGGCATGTGGTTCTTGAACCGAAGTGACGAGGGTGTCATCTACCACAAATACTTCAACCCCATCCCTATCAAAACTATTGCGCTCGTGCTTACGGTTGTGAGCCATTTTTCAAATTCTTACTTTCAACTTGATGATGCTGACAATAGTATCTTATAGATAGAATGTTGTGTCGATGAGTGGTCACAAGGCATCAAAGAGGACATCAAGTTCACATCTGCTGGTTATGGGGCCGTCTACAACCATCATTTCAGCTCACTGCAACGCTTTGATGAGCGCACGGTGGCTTACACACTCCTCTCAAAAATTTGTATCAATCTGCATGATACAGCGCGGTATGTTGGACTCTTATCTCACTGACTTTTCTAATGCTCACACTTCTCAGCTTCCACGCAGGTGTCGCATCACTCATTCCATTGTCAGCTACATCCCAGGCCCACATTGACAACGCGGTGTTTGAAGACACTATTCGAGAGTACCAGCATGAGGGGAAGGATGCAGCAGTCGAGGATGAGGTCGAGGAGTATGAGTATCCTAGTAGTGAGGGTGGGGATGATGAATAGGGATGCAGTGAGTAAGACATTCGTATTATGCTAGTTTGTGTTTCAGGTGCTTGAATTTAATTGTTACTACGAGGTTCTTTGGTGTGCTATATAGCTGCTGGTAGTAATTTATAGCTGCGTTTAGTAGCACTCCAACAAACTACAGTAGTACCTCGTAGCTACTAGTAGTTACTACGGGACCCTATGGTGACTACATAGAGGGCACTTGACAACGGGGCTACTTGTGCTACCCTGACTATATAGTGCTATGTAGTCACTTTGTTTTTTCCTGATGATAAGATTCGCCATAGCCACCTAGAGATTGAACACGACGAGACCTGACCGCCGAGGGAGAAACGAGGGCCCAATTTTTCATAAGATAATGAAGGGAATCTTTTATTTCCCAACGTGGATCCCACTTGCTAAAATGCAGGCTAAACAGGGCTACCTCAGGGGAAAAAATGACAACATACTCATAAGTCAAGCCATTGGGTCCTGTAGCTCCCTTCCAATGAACGGCATAAGGAATCCCTACATCCTTAGGCTTCTTCAACCACAAGAAATAGTAAATCCAGGTCAGAGTGGCTACAGCCATCGTCTCTGTTTCAAGCAGTGTCATCAGCAGCTTCTGGACATGATGGGCGACGAGTTGGGAGACAAACCACACCAGCTGAAGAATTGTGACCCATTTAGATAGTGCATCAATCTTACTTCGGTCATCTATCTCGTCCACTGTGATGGCAGGCATGTCAATGAGTCCTGCATGAATAAACTGCAGGAGTTCATCGGGTGTAAGAGTGGCCCGCTGCACGCCATTGACATAGAGCATGAATCCACCCATCCACACGAAAAACCCATGAGTCATTCCCCATCCTGTGAAGAAATATCAATGTATATAGTCTAGGACACACGAGGCATACTTATCAGAATTACTGAATTGCTTTGCAGTCCTACGGGCACTCAAGAATTGCCGCATAGCCCAAGTGATCATGAGTTCTGGAGCAACAATCGCCAGGATCATGATTCCGATACGACGAGCGATTTTCATAGCTTTGCTCTCGTACATACCCAGAATGTTTGGATGGACTGCGGTCCATGTACAAGTGAATATGGTCAAGCAACAGCTCCAGATGATGTCCCACAGGGATCTTGTGTAATTGTAGGATAGAGAATCGTTGACATCGACTGTGGGGATGTTAGTGCCATTGAGGCTCGACAGTGAACCACAGACAAATGGAATGCACGAAAAGATAGCCACTAAGTGTAGAGGGGTCATGGTGCAGTTCAGAAAAAATGTCTGTTCACTCAGCTCTCTTTAATGGCACGGCCGCATAGATCAATACCGTAACTGGACGATATTTCATACGGGATTTCAGTGCTAGAGTAAATTTAGATACAATGCCATCGTACATCAGTGACAAGAGCGCTTGGATTGTGTCCTCTGTGTCCAACTCTGAAAGTAAAAATGATGGTAGTGGAGAGTAAGCGACAGCATAAGTTCAGGCCTGTTCAACCATTCCCACCAGTGCCACCCTTGGCAGCGCATTGATGATTTTTGGCAGCCTGCCAGACAGTAATGTTGTATTCCCAAACCTCCGTGTTTGTGCAAATGATTGAGTGACGAGATCAAGTGAAGCTTGAGACCACCTTGGATGTTACCTTGTGTGTAGTTGCAAGGCTGCGTGCTGCAGTTTAACCGAGTGTTGGTGAAGAGAGGTGATGGGGAGAGGTGATGAGGAGAGTCTCGTACAATGAGGAGTTCTTTGAATTTCAAGTTTTGGCTGTCATTTCACAGTAATTGCCCATCAGTTCCTGAGGTATGCCATCATGATGGACACTTAGTTTTAAGACACTGATAATGGGCTTGTGGCCTGTCTTAGGGCCATGGTGACGTGTGCATGGTTGGTGCCACAGGTAATGCGCCCGACAAGAGTATTGACAACATACTCGTAGGTTAAGCCGCTTGGTGATACTGTCGCCTTCTGATAGACAAGATATGGACACAAACATCAACATTTTCGACAGTTTCCCACAGTAAGGTCCTACAATGCTCATAGCAAATCTTTCCCAGGTATCAACATTTTTCGACAGTTCCCCACAGTCTCCCCACATCAGAGAGTATAGCATTACAGCATTCAGTCAAACACTATTATAGTAGCTCATCGGGAAAAGCTCCAAATTTTGCCAAGTACCCATAATTGTGTTGCAACTGATGAAAGCACTCACAATCATCACAGTCGCCTATTGCTATTCCTGAACACCACAGTGAGATGTCAATTATGAGATGCAGGCTTGCGCAGCTTTGGTTGTAGTGAGAGCGGCTCACCGATGTTAGTCACTAGACTGTTACTACCGTATTTCTGGTGGAGGATTGCAATAAGAATGGCAATGGGAAGGTAATTAGCGAAGGAGAAAAATGAAAATCAATTGAGTTGGCTGAGAATTTAGATGAGTGAGGAGTAAAGCGCTTGAACCAAGGGTGTTCGGATGGATTTGAAAATGATCATTTGGATTAAACGCGTGTTGAAAGACGGCAAGTGCTCCATTGTGAGCAGATTTGAGACACGATAAGCCAGAAATTTGGTTGCATCTCGTGCATACCCATATCTTGAAAATGGACGAGATCATATGATTGATACAGGAAGTTACGTGCAGACAAGTTACATACAGACTCTGAAGACTGTTTGAGAAACAATGATACGCATGCGGCAACCTATGCCACATAGACAGACTGCACTGTTCAGCCACACTCGAGCGACAGGATGTAGTAACTGCACTTGGATTGGAGGGGATATCATGATATCCTGGAAGCTGTGGAGATATGAGTGGGACGAATGTACACAGTGCAGCCGAGGAAGGCAATTATGACTAATAGGGAGAATTCTTGCTGGAACGGTGATAACGAACTGCCTCGTGTCTTAGGCGTCTATGGAAATGAAGCAAGTTAACGTGCAGCATAAAAACGTACAATACACGTACCTCAGCAACTTAGAGAAAGACACTCACAATTTGTCGACCGTGCTCGACACCATCAATATACAATCAAATGTCGAACCTCATTCTAGGCAACACGCCCCTTCGAACTTTTGAAGGTCACGAGGAGATCGTAAGGGCAGTCGCAGTGTTCCCCGATAAGCGACGAATGGTTACGGGCTCGCATGACAAGACACTTCGTATTTGGGACTTGGAGAGAGGTGCTATGTTGAAGAAGATGGAGGGGCATAGGGCTAGAGTGTGTGCATTGGTGGTATCACGAGATGGTGAAATAATAGCAAGCTGGTGATGCAAATGGAGAGGTCATCGCCTGGCACGGAGAAACTGGCGAGTCCATCACCAGTCACCCAAGGGCCTATCAAAGCCTCAGGATTTCGGAATCTTCTCGGTGGAATTTTCTCCTGATGGTACGGTGCTGGCCACTGGTTCAAATAACGGTGTGACGAAGCTTTGGTGTACCAAAATGTGGCAGATGCAAGAACTTGGCAGCAGGTCGGTCATCAATTCATCCCTGGAAAGGCCACACTCAACGGATCAACGCCATTGCTATTAATCCCCCTGGCACCCTTGTCCGCTTCTGCATCTAGTGACAACCATGTCCGTCTATGGCGGCTCTCAGATCGACAAACCATTGCCATATTCCAGCTTTCATCTAACCCCTTATGTGTCACGTTCTCTATGGACGGCAGGCACATCCTCAGCAGAGCTTATGATAACAAGATCTCAGAGTGGGCAGTAGCCAGCAGTCCTTATTCAAAGGCGAGTTTTCAAAATTTCATCCTCAACTCTCATAACCCAATTCGAGCATCCTTCGTGCAGATACTGCCTATCACAGCAGCCCGCGACGCATGTCTAATCGGAGACCTGTCTACTGCTGAGGAGCTACTCACCCAAGATATCCAGACCGACGCCAACGACTTTACTTCATATGCCAATCGCTCATTCGTTATGGCTCAGAAACACGCCTGGGACCATGCCTTTGAGGATGCAATCAAAGTGAGTTATACTGTTCCCCTTACTAAGGCTAACTTTCATCTGTGACATAGTCCATTAGCATTCAGCCTTCATTGACAGGCTACATATCCAAAGGTATCGCCCTCTGTGGAAAAGGCCTTGTCTGTGAGGCAAGGATAGCATTCGACGTCGCATCCTTGTTCACAAACAAAGATTTAGTCACAGACCACTTTCTTCTCTTGACAAAGGTATATTCAACGTGTCTCGCCTACTCTCTACTCTATCCTGTATTTCAGGTCATCGCACTCTTCAATGCAGATCAACACGAGGAAGCAATGCTGCTCATTAAAGAACTCGCTGCCGCTTGTCCGGATAGAGATCCTGACGCGCACAGTGTTGTAGAAGTAAGTATCATGTAACTGCGCTTATCCATTGACGCTGATCTTTGCAACTTGCACGATAGACATATCTACGTCTTCAGCTCGGAATTAAAGCTTTCGATGGTGCGCGTCATGACGAAGCTGTTGGCCACTTCACTGCCGCTGTCAACTCCGGCGCTTTCTCATCGAAAAACCTTCATTTTACATACCAGGACCTGGTCGTGGTGCGTCAGCATGATGCATACATAATACTTTGCGTAACTAAGTGTTTTGTCCAGCTCTTCGGCTGGGACCTTGAGTCCTTGTTGCCAACGACACACCAGAAATGATGCAAGGCTTTCCTTTTGGCAGGTAAACCCGATAAAGCCCTGGAAGCACACAAATACATGGTGGATGTCATTGATGAATCTGTGAAGGCCAACTGCCTCGATTGGTCCAAAGGCAAGTATTTAGTGATGTCACCTGGGCTATCATACTCACCCCAATTTGATTCAGCTTTCGAACAAGAATGCATCGCGTTCTGTATTGCCAACGGAGATGCTGCCCTCATTGCCAGCGATTATGACAGGGCCATTTACCTATATTTGGTGGTAGTCGACTTGAATTCTGCATCAAATGCTGTCTTTGAAAATCGTAGTAAGGCAAAGTTGGGCAAAATGCTATGGACGGAAGCACTTCTCGATGCGCAGAAGGTGCAATGGCGGCTATCGTCCCATAATCGATGCTCATTGTGGGGATGCATAGGTCATTGAACTCGACTCTTCGTCTTATATTGGATACCATCTGAAGCATGCAGCATTCCATGGTGCGCGGCGCTATGATGAAGCGATTCAGGCCTTCCAAACGATGCTCTCGAAATTGGAAAATGCATCCGACATTCAGACACAAAGTAAGCCTCTGATACACATTTGTCGATATGTTTAACTCTTTCTCTAGAGCTGCGCCAGCAGTATCACACACCCTCTGAGGTAGAACATAGTATTCGACGGTTTATTGACGCACAACTCGACAATGCTCCGCTGCGTGTACTCGACACCACCACTGGTCTTTTATGCGTTCAAGACACGCAGATAAGCACCTTCAAAATGAGCACAGAGTATAAGGAGCTTGTGTCATCAACAATCGTGCATGTCGACTTGCAAAAAATGGGGCACATTAAAGAGGTGGTGAAGAGGTACTTCCAATATGCCATGCTGTCACACAGGTGGGAAGGGAAGGAGCCGCTGCTGCAGGATATCCAGGGCAAGGACGTGTACGATTCGGAGTTGGATCCGGTTGGCGGCATGACAAAGCTGCGCTCGTTCTGCAAAACTGCTCGCGATGCAGGGTATAAATGGGCATGGAACGATACATGCTGCATCGATAAGAGCAACAACATCGAACTCCAAGAATCGGTTAACTCCATGTTCGTCTGGTATCACCACTCTGCGCTTACGATTGTCTACTTGTCTGACGTTCCACCTTCGTCAAAGTCTGGCGCACTGGCATAAAGTGCTTGGAACACGCGCGGATGGACGGTTCAAGAATTCATTGCTTCCAAAGTCATTCTCTTTTATCAGAACGATTGGACTCTTTATCAAGATGATCACACTCCCAACCACAAGGATTCAATCGCGATCATGCAGGAGTTAAAGGAAGCGACGGGCATAGACCAACCAGTCGTCCCAACCTTCCGTTCCAGCATGCATAACGCCCGAGAAAAACTTCATTGGGCGTCAACCCACAGTTACCACACGTCAGGAAGACATCACATACTTGTTGTTTGGCATCTTTGGCGTCCGCCTGCCTGTAGATTATGATGAGAAGCAGGACAAGGCTCTCGGGCGGCTCCTGCAGGAGATCGTGGCTTGGTCCAGTGACATCACCAGCCTCGATTGGATCGGAAAAGCATCAGAGTTCAATAGCTGTCTACCGGCCTCTATCACTTCATACAGAACTCCACCGTGCAAGCTACCACCTCTACCCGAAGATGAAATTCAGTCATCAATTTCTTCTCTGCAAAAGACGAAGGCTGTCGATTTTGCTTTGAACCTTTATACCCTACTTCGGGACACGAGCGCTCCTCGTTTCGCAGCACAGAGACTGCATCTGCCTTGCATTGCATTCAATGTCAGGAAAGTCAGACGGGTGCTCAGCCCAGTCCCAGACACTCATTTCACGTATAGAGTGAAGGCAGATGGACTTCGGGACTTGTTTATCACCACTGCAGAGACTCTGATTCAGTTCTGGCCGGCAAGGCCCACTGAGCAAAAGTTTGTTCTTGTCCGTCCCTGGGATCGGTCTCTCCTGGAGCTACCTGACTTTGTGGAACCGCCTGAATTCGTAGAACCGTCTAACTATGAAAACAATACGGAGAACGGGGAGGATTATTGCATGTCGCCTTCTCCGTCAGATGACTCATCTAGCGGTTTTCCTGTAAGACAGGACGTGTTTGACCTAGAATCACGAGCATTGCGGTTGCTCGTTCGCCTTCGGCAGCCTTTCAGTGCATTTTTGTTAGCGCAGCAGCGCAGTGTAGAATACAAGAAGATCGCGACGGATCATGATATCATTGGACAGGTCAACGACGTAGTTTCTGTCAGAGACTTGATGGACGTCAGGACCATAGAAATATTGTAGTCGTACGTGTTTTTGTTTCAATGTTTATGGACCTTGAGCTAACTCTGAGCAGATTGCATTTGCACGTGCTTTAAAGATGGCACTCATATGGTGTATGTTTCATATATGCATGTGTATTGCAGTATAGATCGGTGCCCGCACATGTGCGCTCGGGTTAGACTTGTAATCAGTCTTTACTACGTCTCTGAGATGTTATGTAAGTGTCTGACATATCGCTACTCAGCTCATCTGTGGTGCATCAGCTAGACTGTCACGAGCACACATCATACTTTAAATCTGATTGCCTTGCTACCATTTCTCACAACTCTTTGTTCGTCTCCTAAAAACCTTGGAGAGTGGGACCATGACAACGTCATGACGAAGCTGTTGATCACTTCACTGCCGCTGTCAACTCCACTGGTTTCTCATCGAAATATATTCATTTTATATACCAGGACTTGGTCACGGTGCGTCAGCGTGATGCATACATAATACTGTGAGTGTTTTGTCCAGCTCTTCGGCTGGGACCTTGAGTCCTCGTTGCTAACGACACATCAGAAACGGTGCCAGGCATTCCTTTCAGCAGGCAACCCCGATGAAGCCCTCGAAACACACAAACACTGGTGGACACCATTGACGAAACTGCGAAGGCCAGCTGCCTCGATTGGTCCAACGGCTAGTCTCCCGTCATATCACCCACGACTATTGTGCTCACCCGCATGTCACATAGTTCAAAGAGCAATGCAGTGCACTTGCTGCGCACGATGAGAGTATCCTTGGCGTATGTACCTCCTTCCTCGACTCTTTCGATACTGACCATTATGCAGGCGGAGATACCCGAGCAGGGGCAAGATGGGTATGATATAGAACCCAATTTCTTCCACGGAATGCATCAAGTTCGTGCAATAGCATATCCTCCTCTTCTGTCTAACATAGTTCATTACACCATTCTCAAATTCCACGGCCAAGACCTCAACAGCGCCCTGGGCACCTCAAAAGACTTGAACTTGCTATAGCGAGGAAGCGTCAGTCAGCTCCTGCACCTATACCACCCACCACCTCACCACCAGTCGCCCTCACCACTACCTTCAAAACTCACCTACAACACCTATTCACCCAGCTGCCCCATCATGCAACTCCACCTGTTATCGATGTTCCATTCGCGCAGGGTAAAGAGTATTTTCTCGAAAAGTACTAATGAGTATCCTTCAGATTTTTGGCGTCACCATCCATAGCCAATTATAATCATCAAACTTATGTCTTGCATGTGTACAGCTTAGTTTAGCATATGAATCATAATACCTTTGGACGTCACCCGAGGACAATGCTCTGAAAGTTGTAGAAATTTTGAATTTGCTTGGATCGTCCTGCACAAACAAGGGGTTAGAGAACGACCTCCATGATGGCGCGATTCAAGGGACACTTTGCAGGGAATGAAATCCAAGTTAGCAGAACGATGCGCAAAAACATTTGCGACTGATAGAATGAAGGTGCGTTCACACATTTGACTGTGGAAAAGCAATGAGTTTATTGCACGAGTTCTAGCACGTGTAAGTCAGTCAGCTCACAGATCGTCAAGAAGGCACCGTCGATGGATTTTCTTTCTCCAGCCAGAAGACGCGCAAGAATCTGAATATGCCAGGCCGCCAGCGCACGTATTGATGCTCTTCAACTGTGCATGCTTCGTTGTTCGCGTGTCATCAGTAGATCGAGGTGCAGTATCTGGAGGGGTTCGTGCTCTTTTCGAGTTCATTGAGAATATGTTATTCCGATGTCATAGAAGCATTCACTATGAACGATAACAAAGTCTTTTGCAATTGACACCGAAGACAGAATAGGACAACAATGAATGAGCAAACACAAAAACGGTGATTCAAGTTGTGCACCAGTTGCCACTTGGCACTAGCCCAACGGGGCACAGGACCGCAAGTCAACTAGAGCTTGTTTGGTAACCTGAGTTTGAATGAAAGTTGGGCACAAAGTTTGACAATGCACAGCATTGAACAGGCGGCATGACGAACGCCGGTGTTGGAGATTGAATGTTTTTCCCTTCCGACCATGGCCACGAAATCTGTTATCAGCCATCGCGCATATGATCAGCGCAGAAAGCAGATCTTTGTAGCAGTCGCTACTTTCATAATCTGTAGCCAACTCCAGCTGATACAAATGTCTTTACCAAAGGAGAAGGCTCACTGGGAGGATGCTGAGGTTGATGCCCTCCTCGACTATCTTATCACACAACGATCAAAGTTGGCTGGAACCAACTTCAAAGAACCGACCTACAATGAAGCTGCCCTCAAGATCGCAGGGTTGAAGAAAAGTGGCCCAGTAAAGACGGCATCACATTGCAGGGTTAAATGGGCAGGGGGTATGTTGTCTCTTGTGCCACTCTGAGTCCAGCCATCGCTGATGCAAATATTTTAGTTAAAATCTACTTACAATGCTATTGAGAAATATCGCAACCGATCCGAGTGTCATTGGGATAGTGAACATGGTGCTAGCATTCAGGGGGAGGCAGCTGAATCTGTGTGGAATGAATTTATTCACGTATGTAATCACATTTATGTATTAATTTCAGCTGAATTTATCTTGCCACAGAGCAGCTCTGGGAAGTCCATGAAGTCGTTCAAGAACACCGGTTGGAGGTTCTACAACAAGATGGACCAAATCCTACCGACTAACAGCATTGCACATGGATCTGCTTCATACAACCCCACATCATCAGCTGCAACTGGCACTCAAGTCCCAGTGCCAGGTCCCAGTGTCAGTAACATCACTGATGATGCTGCACCAGTACCAGGTCCCAGCACCAGCACCAGCAACATCACTCATGATGTCAGTACTAGTATCCCCGCCCTCATGCCGCCTCCTTCTTCTACCTCTAGCCTGGGAAAGCGCCAGCTCGACGATATGACGTCAGTTGCCCCTTCTGCATCCATCATGTCTGAGTCGGTCTCGCAGCTGGTACCATCAGAATCCGACAGCAAGAAGCTCAAGTTAACGGGTACGAGTCGGCGTAGCAGTGGGAATGGTGGCAGAAAGGGCAAAGATGCTGCCAGCGCCGCCGCATGGATGAACCTGCAAGGTTCCATTAATCGCCTGACCGATGGTCTTACAACATCGACCGTCACTGAAGATTCTCGGGTGGCGGATGAAACAAGACGTGCGCTGGACAGCATGCAAGCAGAAGAGGACTTGTCGCATGATGAGAAGATTGTCCTCTTGAACGCATTCTTGCTGAATGCGAGAATATGCACTGTGTATTTGAGTACCATGCCGGAGCTTCGCATTGGTTTTTTGCAGTCTATCATTCAACAAGTCAAGCACAATATTCCATTTTTGTAGTAGTAGCAGAATGTTGTACTACTACTGTATCAAATAGCATCATCATTGTCAGCATCATTTTCAAGCTCTGCATACTGTTCATCATCTGAAGCCGCCTCCTCATCACTTTCCAAGAACTGATCTACATCCATCAAGTCTCGTTCATACAAGTAGTTTTGATAATCCTCCCACATTTGCATTGCAATCTGATCACGAAGGTTGTTTGCGTTGGTATGAATGGGCGCTGCACCTGAGTTATCGGTGTCGGCATGTCCTGGAGGTGCTGGGAAGGTGTCGTGATGGTTGTCATTGACAACGGGTATGTGCGGCAAAGGACCTTCGTCTGGGTCATGAGCGCGGATGTAATTGTGAAGAGCACATAGCGCTGTAGGAACCCGCACCTGAATGTCAATGCTATATTCAGGGGATATGAGAAGGATGCGAAAACGACAGTTTCACAACACCAAAAATTCGTTCAATGACGTTGTGAGCTGATGCATGACAGGAGGTTGAACAACTCTTCTTTGTTAACAGGTCTAAAAAATAATGTCAGATGAGCAAAAAAAAACAACTGAAGGTTTACCTAGTGCTAGCACGGCCCCATTCAGCAAGGTGATAGCGAATGCCACGATAGGGGACTAAGAGCTCTTTACATGAGGGGAACCCTGAATCAGCAAGAAGATATTTTCCAGGCGGGATATTCAGGCCATCATTGCGAGCTACATCCCAGAGTCGAGCATCGGTTGCTGATCCCTCCCAGCCGGTCAGTGTGAATGTAAAATTGAGGTCAAAATCGCACACAAAAAGGCAATTTTGAGAGATGAAGCCTTTGCGATTGTAATAGAGGTGGTGGCTGTGTGAAGGAGGGTATGCATGGATATGACTGCCGTCAATCGCTCCGATGGCATCTTTGAAGTAAGGCCAGCGTTTTGGGTTGTCGCGAATTTCACTTGAGACAGGTGTGCTGTCAGTGGGAAGGCGGACATGTGTTGTGTAGAATGGATGGGACGAAAAAATAAAGAGCATCTTGCAGAAATAGCTGTTATATGAGTGACTTGGGGTTAGTACTAAGTTCAAGCAAGGTTTTGCAAACTACAAACCGAGAGACTGTATCATTTGACCGCTGGAATCGTTCCGCGAGATGTCTTAAAGATAATCCAGTCACACACGCATATAGGAATATTGCCAGCTGCTCCTCTAATGATACGTGGCATGAATCTGCATGGCCAAGGCTTCGAAGATCGTTGACCAAACTCTCAAAGACCTCAGCGTGCACCCCAAGCTCACAGCGTATGCGTTCAGGGTGGCCAACAATTAATTCCATCACCCATTCTTGACTGGTCAATGACGAAGTGTGGTAGGGCTCAGGATCCTCAGGGGTCTGTTGTATGAGTAGATGTGTAGTAGCGGCAAGCAATATGTTTATCAGGAGAGCAATGTAACGGAAAGTGCGCTTGCGGACTTCTGCTCTTGCGATGTGCACCGTATCCGGTTGAGTTTGCTGAAGAAGATGAGCTGCAGTGAGATGCCCCCCATGGGGGGTAATGGGATTAGGGAATAGTGGCTGATTTACTGATAGGAGTCCCTGTGGATCCATGGCTGGTATGTTGTACCGACTCGTAATACCTGTGATGATCAGCACTGATCCTTTTCAGTCTCCGCTCACAACTCAGACACACCTGCGCCACATCAAAATTGTGCATTGAAGTAAAGTTGCTCTAACGTGGATTACCGAACAAGCTCCTAGTCATGACCTGGTAGTAGAAGCATGCAGTGCCTCGTCACATGACACCCTGAACCAAGTGGGGTGTCATGTGACGAGGCACTGCATGCTTCTACTACCAGGTCATGACTAGTTGACTTGCGGTCCTGTGCCCCGTTGGGCTAGTGCCAAGTGGCAACTGGTGCACAACTTGAATCACCGTTTTCGTGTTTGCTCATTCATTGTTGTCCTATTCTGTCTTCGGTGTCAATTGCAAAAGACTTTGTTATCGTTCATAGTGAATGCTTCTACGACGTCGGAATAACATATTCTCAATGATATATTCTTCGCAAAAAATTGAAATTCGCATGTCATATATTAACATACTCATAGTTCGCAATGGCCGTGATCAATCGCTGCCACAAAAGGCTCGCTTGGAGACGTCATATGCGTTCTCTCGCACAGTCAATTCCCCTAACGTGGAATTCTACTATGGTGTCAGACGCTCTTCGATCTTGTGCCAAATTCAATTGTGGCACCTTGATGTATGCCGTCCGTATTACATATGAAAGACCATAGGTTCTGGCAGGTATGGAAGACAACCGTAACCAAAGGCCTCAATTCCCAGTTTGGATTGTAAAGCATAATGGCCAACTTGAAGGCGCAGATGATGGTGATGTTCTCGAAGAAGTAGAAGAAAGGGCAGCCCAGGGAGAGGAGGATGTTGCAGTAGGCACCCAAGTCCCCGGTGACAACGAAGAAGGAGAAGGAGACCACGAGCCTGACTCGGAAGCTGGGGACATGTCTTTCGCATCGACCGTCCCGGAAAAGAGTGCCGAGAGCGTTCTGGTAGATTTTGCGATCGTCCGTCTCACAGCAGTGCCTCAGCCAGAGGAGAAGTCTCGCTGTGGAGGGTGGCGAATAACTGCGGCAAGTGCTTGCCTTCTCGTGGAAGTAAAGAGGTTTGCAAACTTGAAGTAGTGTAGTGTTTTCTCCGGAGCATTGCCGGGAACTTGTGCTTTTGATCCTTTGACTAGAACTTCTCAATCGTGAAGATAATATTTCTTTATTCTGAACAACCGTTGCGACAGTAGTGGGGGCAAAGCGAGCTCAGCAAGCCGTTGTGACAGTGAATGGCCCAGCCTGAGGTTCATGTATTTGATCGGTAATAAACGCACAGTACACGCACCTATGCAGCAGAAGGAGTCACTTTTACTTTTACCTGGTGATGCGCGTTGAACGCAGGCCATGTATTCAGTTGTCATGAACATATCACGAAATAAAATGCACTCACCCGCCTCTACGACTCCCCTAACAGAACAGATAGTTACGCACTGTTGTCTTCCTGGAACGTCCATTTTGTTGGCAACAACGCGCAGTAAAGAGGAGTTGAGAGCTCTTATACATTGTGGCTGAGCCCAGCGTAGCCCATGTACGTAGGTGAGAGGTCGAGCGTAGAAAGACGGCAAAATGAGCCGGAGCGCTCGAAGTAAGACTGACGGCTTTAAAAATCATGATTTGGATAAACCACGTATTGAAAGACGAAAATACCTTCATTAGGAGCGAATTTGAGACGAGAGAAGAGATGAGTAGATGATATTGCAGTGAGCTACGTGCTCTCGGACGAGTTACATGATCAGCTTTCATCCAACGTCAAGGGCCAGGAAGTAGAAATTGCACTATCACTGTCGGATGAGACAGGATATATTGTAAAGGCTAGGGGATGAGTCGGAGTAGGGTCGGAGTAGGGAGCGTTTTTGCCGGAACGGATCGTGATGGCGAACTGCCTCGTGTCTTGGGCGTCTATGGAAGCGAGAAGGAATTTAGTGTGATGAAGTAGTAACATACTATGCACGCACCTCTGCAACTTAGAGAAGGACACCAAATGCATGAACCGTGCTCAACACCATCTCCAGTAAAATGTCGCAGCTCATCCAAGCACTACACCCCGTCGAACTTTTGAAAATCATGAGAACACCGTTAAGGGCAGTCGCAGTGTTCCCCGATAAACCACGAATAATTACAGGCTCGGAGGACAAGACACTTGGTCTGTGGGACTTGGGGACTGCTGCCGTGTTGAAGAAGATGGAAGGGCATAGCAGTGGGGTGCAGGCATTGGCGGTATCGTCAGCTGGGCAAATAATAGCAAGCGGTGGTGTGAAAATGGAGAGCTCATCGCCTGGCACGGTGAAATTGGCGAATCCATCACTCAACCTATCAAAGCCCACTCCGATGCAATCATATCTTTGGATTTTTCTCCAGACGGCACGGTGCTGGCCACTGGTTCATATGACCACACTGTGAAGTTTTGGTGTGTACCAACACATGGCAGACGCAAGGAGAACCAATCAATTGTCGCCTTTACCTTAACTGCATTCGACATTCGCCATCTGCCGAACTTCTTGCCATCGCAACATCCGCAAATATCCACATTTATGATCCAGACACAAGGCAGCGCGTCGCATTTTGAAAGAACACACCCTCTCACTGGCATGGACGCCCGATAGCACACGCCTTCTTCAGCAAACGGTAATCACATACGGGAGTGGGATCCATTGACCTGGCAGCAGGTCAGTCATCTCGGACTACACCCACGGTATCACCACCATTGCCATTCATCCGCTGGCACCCTCATCGCTTTTGCATCTGGTGACAATAGTATCTGTCTCTGGCGGCTTTCAGATCGACGAACTGTCGCTATCTTCCAGCACATATTTAGCCTGACATGTGTTGGACGGCAAGCACATCCTCAGCGTAGGTGAAGACAACAAGATGTCAGAGTGGACAGTACCCAGCGACACTAATTCAAAGGCGAGTTTCGATCCTTGACTCTCATAACACAATTCGAGCATTCTTCGTGCAGATTTTGGCTATAGCGACAGCCCGCGACGCATGTGTAACTAGAGACCTATTCACCGCTGAAGAGCTACTTACTCAAGAGATCCACACCGATGCGAACAACTATACTTCATATGCCAATCGGTCATTCGTTATGGCCGGAAACACGCCTGGGATCACGCCCTGGGATGCAATCATGGTGAGATGGATGACCCGTCACGATCCAAGTGGCTAACTATTATCCATGACATAGTCCATCAGCATCCATCCTTCGTTGACAGGCTATATTTCCAAAGGCATTTCCCTGTGCGGAAAAGGCCAAATCCGGGAAGCAAGAATAGCTTTCGATGGTGCATCCATGTTCACGAACCAGGATTCAGCCACCAACCAATTGCTTCTCTTGATCAAGGTAGCTTAAATTTGATCTGCATGCTCTCTGCTTCATTCTGTATTTCAGGCAATCGCAATCTTCAGCGCAGGTCAATATGAAGAAGCAATGTGCTCATAAAAGAACTCGCTACCGCTTGTTCGGATACCGATCCTCTTGCGCGTCTGGGTTGTGGAGGTAAGTATCATGCAGCTATCTTTAGTCATCGATGATGATCTTTGTTGCTCGCACATTAGGAATATCTACGTGTTCAGCTCGGAATGAAAGCCTTCAATGGTGCGCGTCACGACGAAGCTGTTGATCACTTCACTGCCGCTGTGAACTCCACTGCTTTCTCATCGAAATATATCATTTTATATACCAGGACTTGACCGTGGTGCGTGAAGATGATGCATACATGATGCTTTTCATAACTGAGTTTTTGTCAGCTCTTTGGCTGGGATCTCGAGTCCTTGTTACTAACTACACCAGAATCGGTGCCAGGCTTTCCTTCGGCAGGTAAACCCGATGAAGCCTCGAGGCATACAAATACATGATGTACGCTGTTGACGAATCTGCAAAGGCCAGCTGCCTCAATTGGTCCAATGGTGAGTTTTTATTATTTCACCGGTTTCATACTCACCCGTATTTCACTCAGAATTCAAGGAACGATTGTAGCGTTCTCTGTGTTGCTAACGGAGATACTGCCCTTGCTGTGAGCGATTATGACACGGCTATTGACCTATACTCTGCGGTAATCAACTTGCATTCTGCATCTGATACCGTATTTGCAAACCGCAGTAAAGCGAAGTTGAGCAAAATGTTATGGACGGAAGCCCTTCTCGATGCGCAGAAGGTGCGATGGCAGCTATCGATCAACCAGTGCTCATTGTGGAGATTCTAGGTCATCGAAATCGACTCTTTGTCTTATCATGGATATAAATTGAAGCACGCAGCACTTCACGGTGCACAGCGCTATGATGAAGCCATTCAGGCCTTCCAAATGATGCTGTCGAAATTGGACAATGCACCCGACATTCAGACGCGAAGTAAGCCTCTGATAACGCATTTGTCAACATGTTTAACTCTTTCCCCAGAGCTACGCCAGCAGTATCTGAAACTCTCTGAAGTAGAAGGTGTCATTCAACGGGTCTGATGCTCAATTCAACAATGCGCCGTGCGTGTACTCGACACCACCACGGTCTTTTATGCGATCGAGAAACGCAGATAAGCGCCTTCAAAATGAGCACAGAGTACAAGGAGATTGTGTCATCAACAATCACGCATGGAGACTTGCACATGAAGCACATCGAAGAAGTGGTGAAGAGGTACTTCCAATATGCCATGCTATCACACAGGTGGGAAGGGAAGGAGCCTCTGCTTCAGGATATCGAGGGCATCAGCGCATACGACTCGGAGTTGGATCCCATTGGCGGCATGACGAAACTGCGGTCGTCTGCAAAACTGCTCGCGATGCGGGTATAAATGGGCATGGAACGATACATGCTGCATCGATAAGAGCAACAACGTCGAACTCCAAGAATCGGTTAACTCCATGTTCGTCTGGTATCACCACTCTGCGCTTACGATTGTCTACTTGTCTGACGTTCCCCTTCGTCAAAGTCTGGCGCACTGGCATAAAGTGCTTGGAACACGCCGGATGGACGGTTCAAGAATTCATCGCTTCCAAAGTCATTCTCTTTTATCAGAACGATTGGATCTTTATCAAGATGATCACACTCCCAACCACAAGGATTCAATCGCGATCATGCAGGAGTTAAAGGAAGCGACGGGCATAGACCAACCAGTCGTCCCAACCTTCCGTTCCAGCATGCATAACGCCCGAGAAAAACTTCATTGGGCGTCAACCCGCGTTACCACACGTCAGGAAGACATCGCATACTCGTGTTTGGCATCTTTGGCGTCCGCCTGCCTGTAGATTATGGTGAGAAGCAGGACAAGGCTCTCGGGCGGCTCCTGCAGGAGATCGTGGCTCGGTCGGGCGACATCACTGGTCTCGATTGGGTCGGAAAATCATCAGAGTTCAATAGCTGTCTACCAGCCTCCATCACTCACGAAGCTCCACCATGCAGACTACCACCCTTACCCGAAGATGAAATTCAGTCATCGGTTCTTCGCTGCGAAAGACGGTGACTGCTGATTTTGCTTCGAACCTTTATACCCTCCTTCGGAACACTAGCGCCTCTCGCTTCGCAGCACAGAGACTGCATCTGCCTTGTATTGCATTCAATGTCAGTGAAGTCAGACGGGTGTATAGTCCAGCCCCGGAAAATCATTTCACGTATGAAGTGAAGGCAGACGGGCTTGTGGACTTGCTTGTCACCACCGCAGAGACCATAGTTCAATTCTGGCCGGCAAGGCCCACTGAACAAAATTTTGTCCTTGTCCGTCCCTGGGATCGTCTCTCTCCAGGAGCTACCTGACTTTGTAGAACCGCCTGGATTTATGGACCCGTCTGACTATGGAGACGATACGGAGAACGAGGAGGATTATTGCACGCCGCCTTCTTCTCCGTTGGACGACTCGTCTGGTGGTTGTCCTGCAAAACAAGAGGTGTTTGACCTAGAATCACGAGCATTGCGGTTGCTCGTTCGCCTTGGGCAGCCTTTAGTGCATTTTTGCTAGCGCAGCAGCGCAGTGGAGAATACAAGAGGATTGCGACGGATCGTGATATCATTGGGCAGGTCAACGACGTAGTTTCTGTCGGAGACTTAATGGACATCAGGACCATAGAAATATTGTAGTCATATGTTTTTTGTTCAAAGTTTATGGACCTATGCTCAGCACCATATACTCCAAGTCCGAATCGCTTCTCTATCATTTCTCACAAACCTTTGTTCGTCCTCTAAAAATCCTTCCAGAGTGGGCCCGCGTCAAGTGACCACGATCCATAAATTGGCATCATCATGTCTTTACGACAGATAATGGAAGAGAAAGTAAGGTAAAGAGGCCGATTGGCAAAGATTTTGAAATGAAAATAGGCACACCGACTCGGAGAGCCCGCTCTTCTATTCTGCAATAAAGGGCATTAGAACATTGGATAGGTTAGGTTTGAGTCTCCTTCGTTCACTCGTTATGATTGATTGTTCGCCTTCGATTTCGGTGGGTTTGTGATAGCGCAGCAGCATGCGAATAGAAGAGAACATGTATCAGTAAGAGGAATGGCTTCTGTTCAAATAATGATGGATATCATGATATTGAAGCTATTGTAGTCAGTTGATGTTCGTTGTTGCAAAATTAGAGGACCACTAGTACCTTGTCGCGCGCCGTTGATCGAATCGTGCCACATTGTTGATCACAAGTTACTAGCACGACTAGACATAAACGCTGAGATATCGTTATCTGGCTGGAGGCCGATCAGTCAGGAATCAGAGTATCATTGCCTAACCTCTGTTTGTAATAGTCTAGGATGTAACCTTAGGCCCTGGTGTCAAAACTCAAACCTAGATGATAGACTCAAAGCAAGTCAACACAGGACAACACGGGGATCTTGACGAACGAGGTGCCCTCGTAATATACAGAACGCCCTTATGATGTGCGTCCACTCTGCCTTTCGTTTCTCAGAAAAAGCAGTCATGCCTAGACGATTGAAAGGATCAGTGTAAAATCTAGTCGCAACATAGAAAAATATGCCCACCCTCCTTCTGATCCTTGGTTGAAAACAAGGCATGGAATAACCGCTTCTCAAACCTCAGTCCCTCAGCGAGGCTCATTTCAAATGCTGCATTCACAGCCTCCTTGCCTGCACCCACTGCGATACGTCCTTTGCTTGCGATCTCGCTCGCCACCTTTACGGCTTCATCAACGACATTGCCCTCACGTACAACTCGTACGATGCCCCAGCGTTCTGCCTCGTCCGCACCTATTATACGTCCGGTGAGGACGAGTTCCATGGCGCGCGATTTCCCAATGAGACGGGCGAGACGTGGGTTCCTCCGCCGCCAGGGATGACTCCGAGATTGACTTCTGGCTGTCCAAGTTGTGCTGAAGGCGCTGCGAGAAGAATATCAGCCTGCAATGCAAGCTCCAAGCCACCACCGAGTGAAGGAAAGAACCCGAATGAAAACGTGACGATTAAAAATGAGTCTAAAAAACATACGGCGTAACCACTGACGGCTGCAATAACCGGCTTGTTAAGTTTTGTGATGACTTCCCAATCAGCGAGGAAGTTGTGGTGTAAGCTTCTGCGACTTCAGGGAAGTTGTCAGAAAGGTTTCAAGAACTGAGGAGAGATATTCACAGGACTTGTCCTTCATTTCCTTGATGTCCGCGCCAGCTGTGCATAAAACAAGTCTAATCGAGTCCAAGATCCGGTTGACTGAGAAACACACCCGCAAACGCGCGTTCTGACCCAGGAGAACCATAGCACCACACTGGCATCCTCATCAGCTCCTTCATCGCATCAGATATGTCTTGGAAGTGCGCTGCATTGAGTGCATTAAGTGCCTTAGGTCTGTTAGGGTGATGAGTGCCACGCCTGGGCTAGGCCGTGAGACGAGAACATTGCGTATTCGCGCTGGGCACGCAAGCTTGTGGAGAAGAAACGAGCGGCTGCTGCTTACATGGCGGATGTGAGCGGGAGAGTGCGACGAACGACATTGTGGATCAGAGGAGACAACTGTGAGGAAGCTCCGGGCCTCCGATATGGCGTCAAACGGCCGGGTCACTGTTGAAAGTAGCCGAGTTCACACCTCACGGTAAGACGTGACTAACTTGTTCATAATACTCTACTGGGAAAGGGCTGGGATGTATAGCTGTAAGTAGGTAATCCAGTCAACATTTCCCTCTGGAGTGATTACCAAGCAGTAGCCATCGAACATCGACGCCCTCGTGCGCTCTTATATGCCACATTCCACAGGTGACAGTTATTATTTATCTTTCTGCTGAGTGCTGATATAGATATGTCGTCCCTGATTACTATGGAAATTTTAGACTCCAATGATGCCTTGGCGATGTCAGTCAGGGTTATCACCGAACGAGCACCTCGTCTGGTGTCATGGAACACGATAAGCAGTCGGAGGTCCTTAGCTCGTGAGTAGCTCAGTGGACCATCAAACTTCGTCAGCCGTTACAAACTGAATATCTCCCAATACAGTCTTCTCCAAAAGCAAAACGAGATTCTCGACCTCCTTAAGCGCTCAGAACTAGAGAAAGCAGACAAGGACGTCCGATTACAGTTCTGGGAAACATATGAGGTGGTAGCAGAGGAGGTCGACAGCGAGTTCCTGGAACGGTACAATGGTGATATCGATATTATCCCCACTTTCGTGCGTTCCTTCCTCAGAACAGTTTGCGAATCATCCCAATGAAATCTCGCAGGCGGGTCTCTTTTCAGCTGTCACCACCTCCTTCATAATTGCGTCACAGAATAATCCAGGAGACGCCACCAACGCACTGCTGACCCAACTCGTATTACTTGTGGCAAATGGTACTTCGACACCCCAGAGTATCACGCTTCCGCAACCAGCAGGGTACTCGTCTAGTAATGTTTGGGCTCAAAGCCTGGCCTACGCCAGTCTTTTACTTAGCCTCTTTGCTGCATTTGGTGCCATCCTGGGCAAACAGTGGTTAGGCCATTACAAGTCCAACAGATACGGTCATGGTTCAATAGAGGAACGTGGAAGGAGACGGCAACAGAAGATGGAAGCACTAAGGACGTGGTACTTTGATGCCGTGGTTCAATCATTCCCGGCGTTGTTGCAGGTTTCGTTGTTCCTTTTCGGCGCCTCCCTCAGTATCAACGTGTGGTCTCAGCAACAGACAATAGCGTGTGTCATCATCTCCATCACATTGTTTGGCGTTACGCTTTACGGATTCACCGTCTTCACATCCCTCATGTCCTCGGATTGTCCCTTTCAAACGCCTATGTCTATCGTCATTAGGCTTGCTTGGCAACTCATACAAATTCGCGTGGTTCAGTTATACGATCTATACCATTTGCGATATGTTGCGCGATACATTGGATTAGGCGTGGCGCTCGGAAAGTCGTTTCTCACGGGACTCTCTAGTGCTAGAAGCATACTCTCTGCTCTTCATCGAACGGTTACCAGTTCTTTTTGCGTTCCATCCGAGCTCTGCGATCCAGTCTATCTGCACAGTCCCGTGCGCCCGTGATATGCGATCTCGAGTTTGGCAAACTTCCCTCTAAAGCAACGGAGTCATACCTTCCCGTAATTTCTCTGTCCTACGAATTTCCAGCCATTTCCGTCGCATCTTCGGATGCTCCTTCCGTAAAATGGTTGCTCGAAACGTCTACAGATCCCAACGTATTCATTGCAGCTTGCCAGCTGGTTCCCGAAATTGAATGGCCATTCGATTTTGATGTTTCCGCTATAATCTCTCTCCTGCATCGCGTGCTTGGAAGCTGTTTCGATACTAAGGATCGGCTGTTAGCGCCAGCAAAAGAACGAGCTTTAGCTTGCGCGACAGCCCTAGTCCATCTCAGTGGAAGGGAATACCTTCGACTGGACGGGGAGTATTATTCTGCTGCGCAATGCCCTTCTCAGCCTAGATATCTTCACTTCTGGCACCTTCTCAGCCGGGAATCGCTCGATGCTGATTATGCGTTGAAGATCAA